>NC_044035.1:71777039-71988144 GCF_901765095.1 Microcaecilia unicolor | reverse complement strand
CGATCCACTCTCCTCACTCTCACTCTCAGCTGCCTCCAGCAAAGGCTTCTGGCAAACTTCCATCGCCTCTTCCTTCTCCCTTCCTTGGAAGCGCCCTTCTGGGGCCTGTACTATCTTCCTCCCCCCTCCACTGTCTTCTCGCTTACCTTCCGCAAGCTGGGCCATGGAGGGGGAAATGCTCTGGTGGCCTCCACTGGGCTGCTTCTCCCTTCGGTCCACTGGACTCCTTTCCCTTCTCCCGGTAGTCAAACCAGGGAGAGAGCCACTCCTTTCGGCCTTCTGGTCCCGGGCCCCAGGAGGCCCCATAGCCTGGGACTTTCCTGAGGCCTTCTCCCCAGGGACCCTCCTCATCTTTGGGGAGGGAGCTAGGTCTCACTCCCTTTCCACTGGAAGTCAGCAGAGCTCTCTAAAACACCTCCTTCCTCCTCAGCAGACTGGATGGACCGTTCAGGTCTTTATCTGCTGTCATTTACTATGTTACTATTGGGCTCATTTTCGAAAGAGAAGGATGCCCATCTTTCGACATAAATCGGAAGATGGACGTCCTTCTCCCAGGGTCGTCCAAATCGGTATAATCGAAACCCAATTTTGGATGTCCCCAACTGCTTTCCGTCGCAGGGACAGCCAAAGTTTAAGGGGGCGTAGCGAAGGCGGGACTTGGGCGTGCCTAACACTTGGACGTCCTTGACCCATAATCGAAAGAAACAAGGACGTTCCTGATGAGCACTTGGACGACTATACCTGGTTGTGTTTTTCTTATGACCAAGGCACAAAAAGGTGCCTGAAATGACCAGATGACCTCCCCTTACTCCCCCAGTGGTCACTAACCCCCTCCCACCCTCAAAATATATCTTTCAAAATATTGATTGCCAGTCTCAGATGTCATGCTCCGCTCCATTACAGCAGTATGCAGATACCTGGAGCAGTTTTAGTGGGTGCAGTGCACTTCAGGCAGGTGGACCCAGGCCCATTCCCCTCCTACCTGTTACGTTTGTGGAGGAAACAGCGAGCCCTCCAAAACCCACCACAAACCCACTGTACCCACATCTAGATGCCCCCCTTCACCCATAAGGGCTATGGTAGTGGTGTACAGTTGGGGGTAGTGGGTTTTAGGGGGGTGGTTGGGGGGCTCAGCACACAAGGTAAGGGAGCTATGTACCTGGGAGCAATTTATGAAGTCCACTGCAGTGTCCCTTAGGATGCCCAGTTGGTGTCCTGGCATGTAAGGGGGACCAGTGCACTAGAAATGCTGGCTCCTCCCATGACCAAATGGCTTGCATTTGGTCGTTTCTGAGATGGACGTCCTTGGTTTCGAAAATCGCTGAAAATCAGAAATGTCCATGTCTAGGGACGACCATCTCTAAGTAAGACCAAATTTCAGGATTTGGACGTTCCTGACCATATTATCGAAACGAAATATGGATGTCCATCTTGTTTTGAAAATACGGGTTTCCCCGCCCCTGGATCAGGACGTTTTGTGAGGACGTTCAAATCAAAACGTGGACGTCCCTTTCGAAAATACCCCTCTTTGTTACTATATGTTTTGTTTATGATGTTACCCACGTGCTATATTTGTATATTTGGTGGAAAGAGAAATGAAGCTTTAATATTTGGTAATTCGCCAGTTGCAAAGCTGACTCAAGTGTGGGGCCTCTAGGAGCCGCCCTTGTTGCTCCCACAACCCCTGCGTTTTCCCTCTGCTGCATCTCACCCACAGGAAATTGCATCAAAGGAGGTGGGATGTGACAGAGGGAACCATGGTAAAATATTCAGGACTGTTGTGAAAGGGGGGGTGGGAAGAGAGATCAGACAAGGGAGGTGGGGAGAAAAGGGGAGAAATGGTGGACGGAGCAAGTGAGGGAGAGATGCTGGACCCGTGCAGGCCACCATGGATGGAAGCAATGAAGTATTGGGGGGGGGGAGGATTATGATGTCCTTTTGTCATATAAAGCTGGCCCAATGGTCAAACG
Source organism: Microcaecilia unicolor (assembly GCF_901765095.1). Classification (NCBI taxonomy): domain Eukaryota; kingdom Metazoa; phylum Chordata; class Amphibia; order Gymnophiona; family Siphonopidae; genus Microcaecilia; species Microcaecilia unicolor. Next base: position 71,986,174 of record NC_044035.1, on the reverse strand, counting down.
AAACTCTGCTCTTTTGTGGTCATAATGACTGCTAATATCTATTATAAACATTTAGATAGTGTAATGGTTGCCAGGCATCAGACGTTGCATATTACAATACTTAAAAATAAACTCCTGTTAAGACGGCACAGTTCTCAAAGCTGCTCAATGTGCAATTCTTAAGATATTTTCGAAACGGACTCTTCAGAATTGCACATTGGGCAACTTTGAGAACTGTGCTGTCTTAATGGGGGTTTTGTTTGACCTTTTCGCCAGTTTTTATATGACCACAATAGGACATCATGACCACAAAAGACTGGTGTTTTGTTTGACCATTTGGACAGCTTTTACACCTTTATATGTTTATACTTTTACATTAAGACATTTAAACACATTTATATTGATCCAAAATATATCACTTACAGGTCTTTTGGCTTCCCATATATAATGCATACTCTACGTTTGAATGTCAGAGTAGATGTAGCTTTATAAGGAGGGGACAGTGTTTTCTCTAATTTGCATACAATTGTTTTTTTATACATATTTGGCTTCTTGAGGTTAGATTCAAAGACCATTTATTGTCATGTTTAGGTTGTTTATTTTCATTTTAGCTGTACACCAGCAATCCCACTGGCTTAGAAGGTATGTTGGCTGTATAAATAAATTTTTACTTTTATGTGTATATACATATAGGTTTTTATTTCATATATATATTTACATTTTTCCTCTATAATAACTCTTGTATTCTATATGAATGTTTTTTATGTTTTTATATCCTGTTCTGTTTTTGCTTTGTATTACTTTATATTATATTATATCATTTTAATTCATTATATACCTTTTTATGTTTACAGCAGATATTTATTTTATGTTTTATGACTGAATTTTCTGTTTTGTCTAAGAACCCCTGATGAAGGCTTTATATGCTGAAACACGGCCCGTGTAGGGTTCAATCTGTCAGAATTGGGAATATTCAGTCTTCAGACTTCGGTTGAATAAATGACTTGCACGTGATCCACTTCACAAATCACCGAAGCATAAAAATATCTACAGGTTCTTAAATTCAAATATCATCGGTCTTGATGTGCACAAACAGAGTAATATAGTAACACAATAAATGATGGCAAATAAAGACCAAAGTGGTCCTCTATCCTGTCTAATAAGATGGTTCGGGTGATAACTGCTGTCCCACGCAAGTTACCTTCCATGCCTTGGCTTAGGGTTGCAACCACCACTCTGTGCAGGTCCCTCCCCTCTACTACTACTACTACTATTAAACATTTCTATAGCGCTACTAGACTTACGCAGCGCTGTACAAATTTATTTTGACTTTGGATACAGAAATGTCTGAGAAAAATTAGAGTAACTGAAGTACAGTAAAGTCTCGATTGTCTGACCTAAATGGGACCAATCCGTTGATGGATAAATGAAAAGTTGGATAATATAGAAAACAATGGTACCCCTCAAACAATGCAGAATGAAAGGCAGTAAAATCAGGGTCCCGGTTCTGGTAGTAAAAGTAGGGTCCTGGGTTTGAAGAATGGAAAGAGAAGCCATGTGATGTCACTGGGGGTCTGTCGGATATGCCAGATGGTCGGATCAGTGAAGGTCAGATAATCAGGACTGTACTATATAGCTTAGCATCTGTCAACATAACAAAACATTTGTCGGAGCTTGAGAAGATTAGGTATGTAGAATATGCTGGAAAAAGCGTCACTAAATATTTTTTGTCAAGCTATGAAGGACATTTGCCTTTTTTTTTTTTACCACTTATATGTTGACTGTCTACTTTTGTGAGATTTGCAGTTCAGGGTTTTTCCCTTGTCTACTCTGTAGAAGCCAATAGGAGTTTAGGTGAACTGAACTGAACCACTAAAGAACAAGTAGGTGGCGTTTATATATCTCTATCTCTCTATGTATATAAATATACACACACATAGATATAGTTGGCACTCCTTCAGGTCTGCAGTTGTTACCTAGTTACATCTCTTCATTCTAATGCACACACACATGCAACATATATTAAAAGTGACTACTTTTATTTTGTATTGGCCATATACTGCTTTTATTTAAATTATATTTATTATCCCTTCGGAGTTGGTATATGCTCTTTATTGTTTGCTTACACTTATGACGTGAAATGCTGACAGGACCTGAAATCTATACAGGAATAATTTCTTAGGAAGAACAGCTCTTGACATTCTGTTCCTTGTATGTGTATACAAGAAAGAAGTCTGGAAGGAATAATAAATCAATTATTTTATTACTGGACAGTGTTATGGTTTTCAACTGAGTTATTGAGCTGGGACCTCATGGTGTCTTCAAGATATCTATAGGAATGGAAAATAATCAGTACTGTGGAACTTTTTCCATCATATTATACTGGCTCAGTTTTATAGTAGAACTGTTAGCAAATCTTAATTAGAGAATTAAACCAATGCAACCATTAAAAGTCTATTTCAACTGAGTTATTGAGCTGGGAGCTCACGGTGTCTTCAAGATGTCTATAGGAATGGAAAAAAAAATCAGTACTGTGGAACTTTTTCCATCATATTTTACTGGCTCAGTTTTATAGTAGAACTGTTAGCAAATCTTAGAGAATTAAACCAATGCAACCATTAAAAGTCTATTACGCACCATCAGTCCAAACAGCCAGGAAATATAATAAGAAAAATAGCATAATTGATGAGTCAGCAGTGAATCTTGGCCAGAGTGTGTACATAATCAGTGCCATGAACAGGAGAAATACATTGCAGTGACCAATCGAACCCGGGCACAGAGGCTCACATCAGAAAACGTATCCTTCCTTTGTTGCTCCATGCAGTAAGGACAACAGTAGTAACATTCCACAATATGATTAACTAGAGCATCAATCAAATGTTCAGTAGAGAGACTTGTCCTGGCTTATACCATATGTGAGAGGTAAGATGTAGGCACACAGGAAGGTCTTATCTATTTTTCTCTGGCAGCAAGAGGAGAAACTAAAGGATGCTATTTTTGTTTAATTCTCTGTTTAGTGTTCTACATTAATGGAAAGTTAACGTTGGTTAGCATTTCCATTTCTTCATCAACTGCAATTATTTATTTTATTTATAGCATTTATATCCCACATTTTCCCACCTGCGGGCAGGCCCAATGTGCCTTACAACAGTACATGAGTGATCAGTAAGTAATTACAGAGAAGGGGAAGGGGTAAGAAAGTGGTCTGAGGGGCCCTTTTACTAAACTGCGTAGGCGCCTACGCACGCCCAACGCTTGCCAATTCGGAACTACCACCCAGCTACCACATGGCCTGGGCAGTAATTTCATGTATTATGCAAATCCAGTATGCGTGCTGGAAAATATCCAGCGCACAGCGCTAACTGGGCGGTAATCAGCATTGTATGCGCACTAACGATTACTGCCCAGTTAACGTGTGAGACCTTACCACTAAGTGAATGGGTGGCGGTAAGGTCTAAGGCCCAAAATGGACACACACCAATTTTCATTTTGCCACACGTCCATTTTCGGACTAAAACTAAGACGTTTTGAGCTAGACCTGTTTTTATAACGAATAAGGCACAAAAAGGTGCCCTAAATAACCAGATAACCACTGGAGGGAATCAGGGATGACCTCCCCTTATTCCCCAAGTGGTCACTAACCTCCTCCCACTCCCCCCAAAAATGTAATGAAAAACATTACTTGCCAGCCTCAGATGTTATACTCAGGTCCATTAGAGAACAGCATGTAGGTTTCTGGAGTAGTCTAGTATTGTGTGCAGTGCACTGCACTGCACTGCAAACAGGTGGACCAAGGCTCCTACCTCTCCCTACCTGTTACACTTGTGGAGGAAACTGTGAGACCTTCAAAACTCACCAGAAACCCACTGTACCCATATATAAGTGCCCTCTTCACCCGTAAGGGATATGATAGTGGTGTACATTTGGGGGTAGTGGGTTTTGGGTGGGATGTGGGGGGCTCAATAGACAAGGTAAGGAAGCAGTGGTAGAGATGTATATCTGGGAGTATTTTATGAAGTCCACACCAGTACCCTCTAGGGTGCCCTATTGCTTTCCTGGGATGTCAGGGGGACCAGTCTGCTAAAAATGCTGGCTCCTCCTACATCTCAATGGCTTCATTTTGTGCGTTTTGCACTTGGACATTTTTTGTTTTTTGAAAATGGACCAAAAAAACCCGTCTAAATTACAAAACCTTGTTCAAAACAGTATTTAAAAAAAAAAAAAAGATAGCCGTTTTTTTTTGTTTTTTTTTAAATTACCTTCTTTCCTATTTAGATTTTGGACGTTTTTTGGAAAACGCCCAAAGTTGGACTTAGACGTCCCTCCACGTCAATTTGCTAATGTGCTGATTCATTATATTTCTGTGATTATTTTTAAAGCATCCATTATTAATACATTGATTATTTTTATCAAACATAATATTCTGTATTCATCGTTCTTTTATGATCTTTTATATTATAAAGTTATTCTTACCTTTGTACTACTTTTTCATAATTATTTTTACTACTTTCTTTCTCGGATCCCCTTTTTAATTTTTGGGCTGGTACATAGTACCGGCACCTTTTGTCTGGTTGCATTTTTGGCTGCCTCATTTGATGGCAGAAGGGGAGGTAAAAGGCAGTGCAAAACCTTTGTTCCTTTCCTCCTCTGTTCACTTGCCTTCTTCTCACTGCCAGCCACTACTACCACAGAAGTGGAAAATAAATAAAAGGCAGCTCAGGACCTTTCACAGTCTGTACCTGCACTCAGCTTCTGCTGGTCCCACCCCCCAACACACACTTCTTGTGTTGAAGGGGGTGAGATCTGCTTAAATTGCACAGATTAATTTTTGTCTACATTAGTATTTTTAGTTTGTGGGCACTTATCCTGTATTTGAAAAGGGTCTATCTGTGGTCTGCATCTGTGACCAAGGTCAAGGGTTGTGAAGAGATCTGCATTAATCTAGCTGGTTCAGTTTTCCCAATAGGTGTATCAATGTTATATGTTTGCAGTAGCATAGCAAGGGTGGGGGCGATGGGGGTGGTCCACCCTGGGTGCAGGTAGCAAGGGGGTACACGGAGCAGTTGCATGGCTGTTGGCTGTGCCGGTTCTCTGCCTCCTCTGATGTTACTTCATGTTCCGGGGCAGGAAACCGGTGGAGCTGACAGCTGTGCGTCTGCTCCGTGCACCCCCAGGTGGTGAGGATGATGCGCTTCAAGAGGGGAGGTGGGTGATACGCTTCGGGGGGGGGGGGGGGGGAGGCATAGCGGCAACCCGCCCTGGGTAGCAGCCAACCTGGGTATGCCACTGTATGTTTGTTTATGAAAAACTTACTATACCGCCTTTACTAAACAAGTAGATCAAAGCAGTTTACAATCTAAAAACAAAAAGATAAACAAGGACAGAAAAGAGAAATCAGTCATTCCATTAAAAAAAAAAAAAAGAAACATTCACAAAGCGGAATCGGCAAAGACTCAAATGCAGTTTTAAAAAAGTACATTTTAAGAGCATTTTGAGTATATATAGAGGAAGGTTACTGTAGAGACTAGGGGACAGGAAGAAAAAGGCAGAGAGCTGGATGGATTTATAATGTGTGTTGGGCTGGAGATAGAAGCACCAATCAATAGGCCTCCAACGATCTCACAGCCCGGTTTGAAGTATAGGGCAAGGTTAGTATAGACAATAAGGTAGAGTTCCAGTGTGCACAGCTTTATGAGTTAGATGTAAAATCTTAAATGGAATCAAATAGTGAATAGTTAGCCAATGAAAAGTTTTGAGAAAAGGACATGCATGGAATTTATTTACAGTCTTTTTGAAGGAATTCATTCAAGACAGTGTACAGCAAGAATAAGTCAAACATAAACAATAGACAATTACAGCAGTAAAAATAATCAAATAATACAAAGTATGGTATAGTATACTTACAATGTCAACACAATACGTAATAAAACATTTTAATAGACAAGAGTATAAGCAAAGAGAGAACATATACAGAGAGTATGAGGAGTTAGAAAATAAGGGGACCAATTTAAAGAAAGTTGCACAATTATCTCAGCTAGGGTAGGCGTGGATAAACATGTCCTTCTACAGTATGTGCAGCCAGTGCCAACTCCTTAAGCTGGGCTCACTGCAATATGTATGGTGCTGCCTTCTCCTAGGTAGGTCTTAGTTCGAGTCTAGGAAGTTGGTGCCATTATGGAGTGTTAGATTCATTCTATAAATCCTGAGTGACTTTTGTAGGCTTCTGTATTACTTCACAAGAGGCCTGGTGTTGGAGAAGGTTTATGTTGCTGTTATTGAGAATTATCAATGCAATAAGGAAATCCAATGGGAGAGACAAAATCAAAATATCCTGTGTAGAGTCAATCCCACAATATTTTACAGGTTTGTGAGGACATACACCACACCTTTTACTTTAGAATTTTTAATTAATACTAAATATTTAGTGAAGGGTACACAGAGAGATCAGTATGAGCTGTTCCCACAGCTGAGCTGTTCTTAGTGAGTCTGGCCGCAATGCGGCTCACTAACACGCTCCATACATCATTTTTTACTCTTATGTGTAACTCCGTTTTTTGTGAAAATTAAATTGCTCTAATTACTAACATTTGTGTGTGTCCAAACAAAAATCAAAACCATAAATCTAACTAAGAAAACCTAAAACTCAATAACTACAATCACACAACCCCTAGTCAGGTTACGCAGAGTTACCAAGGAGGTTTTTGCCAATGATGAAGAAGTCCTGCTCCTGTATGACTATGAATCAGCACTAGGGGCTTCTTGAGGCTTTTCCTCCTAAAAGATCTACTGTGCCTGTGCTAGTTGTAATAAGAGTACCCTCCACTATATGTTGCACACGCTAATTTTGCCAATAGCACATGAGCCCTTAATGCCACCCATATGTAGGCGGTAATGGCTCACATATTAAGTATATTCTAATTAGTTAGCACACAGCAATGTAGCTGCACTAACCGATCAGTGGAGAACAAAACCACTCTCCACCCCCAGGCATGCTTCCTGCGCCAAAAATAAAATAAAATTTTTTATATAAGTATTGCCATACTTGGAAAGACCAAAGGCCCATCGAGCCCAGCGTCCTGGTTCCAACAGTGGCCAATCCAGGTCACAGATACCCGGCAAGATCCCAAAAATGTACAAAACATTTTATACTGCTTATCCCAGAAATAGTGGATTTTCCCCAAGTCCATTTAATAACGGTCTATGGACTTTTCCTTTAGGAAGCCGGCCAAACCTTTTTTAAACTCTGCTAAGCTGACCGCCTTTACCACATTCTCTGGCAACGAATTCCAGAGTTTAATTACACGCTGAGTGAAGAAACATTTTCTCCGATTCGTTTTAGCGAATGGGTAGCACACACACATGGCAAAATTACTGCGGGATGCCTCAGTGCACCCACAGTATGCCATTTTTTGCTATGCTAAGCATGTGTTAGTGCTTTCTGTAGCTTTGTAAAAGGGCCCCATAATTTTATGTCAGCTATATACTATTTTAAAATTAGTAATAAGTAACCTTCCTTGTTTACTAAGCCACACTAGCGGCTGTGGTGCACTAAAATTTACCCCCTGATTACTAAGATGCATGGCAATGCCATTCGGGCTGCATAGGCATTGTTGCACAGCTTATTAAACTGGGGGGGAGGGAGGGTAAATTTTTTTAAAGTACTGTGCTTCATCAGTCCTTTTTTTATTCTGGTGATCCAAGAATAATCTGGTTTTAGTCAAAAGAAAAAAAAACCCACAGGTTATATTTGTCTAATGATCTGAGGGTGAAAGAGAGTTGAAAGTAGTATATCCTTCAGACATTAAATGATTCCTTTATTTTGGAGGTCAGCACGTGCCAAGAATTCTGTGTTGTATCTCTGATACAGCTGTTACAAGCTGACAAGCCTGTTAGAAAAAAAAAAAATCCTATAATATGTGCACATGTCTCCAAGAGGCTCCAGCAACTGGGACTGTGACCTTTGTAAAAAAATGTAGGGTCCCGTTTACTAAGGTATGCTAGCGTTTTTAGTGCGCACTAACCATGTACAAGCTCATAGGAATATTATGGGCATCTACACGGTTAGCGTGCGCTAATGTTTAGCGCACGCTAAAAGCACTAGCGCACTTCTAGCGAGGCTTAGTTAACAGGGCCCCTAGTTCATGCATGAATCTATGAATTAATAAGCATAGAGACAGCATGCAGTAAAAATATGAATGTGCAAGCTACTGTTCTCATACCCCCGAATTCTATGTATGGTGCCCAGATTTGGGGAGCCCTTTTACTAAGGCATGTCAAAAAGTGGCCTGCACTGGTGTAGGTGCGTGTTTTGGACGCGCGCAGATCCATTTTTCAGCACGCCTAGAAAAAATGCATTTTTGGGGGGTGGCTAAAAATGGACATGCGGCAAAATTAAAATGAGCACGTGTCCATTTTCGGCCTGAGACCTTACTGCCACCCATTCACTTAGGAGTAAGGCCTCACTTGCTAACCGGGCGGTAAGTGTCAGCACATGTAAACTGCTGATTACCGCCAGGTAAGCGCCACGTGGTAGAAAATAGAAAATATTTTGTACCACGTGTTGTGGACGCACGTCAAAAGTGGAATTACTGCCCGAGGCATGCGGTAGCCAGGCAACAGTTCCAATTTGACAAGCAATGGACGCGCGTAGTAAAAGGGCCCCTGGGTGCGCTGCTGAAATGTGTGCACAATTTAACATCTCATTAGTCAATTATTGATAATTAGTTGCTAACAACCAATTATTGATGTTAATTAGCGCCAATTAGGTTTTGCGTGCTATTCTGTAATGCCGGGCCCCTAAATCCCATAGCACGCAACCCAAAAGTGGACTTTTATTTATGTTTATTGCTACTTAATATACTGCCTGTACAAAACAAAGGTGAAAGCGTTGTGCAAATAAAATATGAATAAGATATACAGAAAGGAACTACAAACTGGATAGGAGAGAGAACACTCACACAAGAAGCAAAACACACCTTTAAAATAATAAAAATGTAAAAAATAGGATTAAATAAAATGATAGATTGAACTGGGTTTTGAGTCGATATCAAGAGTCGCTGCTGGAGAAATTAATCTAAAGAAACATTAGCCATGAGAGGGGCATGGGCAGCTCATGGATGTTCCAAACAATTGCTGCAGTGTAACAGAATATTTGGTCTCTGCATCCAGGATTTAAACCAGGTTTCAGCAGGCTAAAGAGCTGGGTGTGAAAACCAAAGCTAAGCACTATTCTATAAAGGGCTGACACCCCTTTATATAATACCGCTTAGTGCCAAACTTTTCTGGTGCCATTTATAAAATCCCTCCTCTAAAGCAATGTACATGAATGCAAAGACTTCCTGCAACTATGGGAGCTCCAATGGCCAAACATACAACCCACCCATAACAAAGGACATACACTAGACATCACCCACAAATTCTCATCAGAACCAAATCTCACACTAATAGACACAAAATGGACAGCCAGGCCATGGTCCGACCACTACAGTGCAAACCTTTCCCTCCACTGGAGTACAAAAAAGACACAACAAAAACAAAAACAACAAACATATACTACGAGAGGCAAAATAGATCCACTAACATTCTGGTAACAATTCTACACTGACTAATGGACAATACCTACAGACTCACCCCAATTTCTCCAGGAATGGGATAACAGATGCAGAACAATACTAGACTTTATAGCACCACTTCAAACCAGAACCTCACATAGAAAAAACTCAATACCATGGTTTAACGAAGAATTGAAAGAACTAAAAACACAGGTCAGAAGATTAGAAAGAGCATGGAACAAGACAAAAGACGAAAACACACACAAAGACTGGAAACAACTACAAAGAAAATACAACTACACTATCAGACAAACTAAAAGGACCTATTACAAAACCAAAATAGGACCAAACTACAAGGATACACACAAACTCTTCTCACTCGTAAACAATCTTCTAAATACTACCATAGTCACCTCCAACAACTCAGATACCCAATCAGCAACCAACCTTGCAAACTACTTCAATGAAAAAATCATAAAGCTCCGACTCATGATACCCACCAATACAACGGACTACACAAATATCCTTGAATGTCTAGACCCAAAACCCGGAGAATGCCCAGCAGATCGATCATGGACCGACTTTGACACGCTCTCATCAAATGAAATCTCACATTGGCTCAGAAAATACGCCAAATCGCAATGCAAATTAGACATCTGCCCTAATAGTCTGATAAGATCCGCACCCAAACAATTCAAAATAGACCTCATGAACCACGTAAATCACAGGCTTCAAAATTGACTCTTTCCCACGAATAAAGGAAACATCCTACTCACTCCGCTGCCGAAAGATGCTAAGAAAAGCACAATGGACCTAACCAACTATCGCCCAGTAGCATCTATTCCACTCATGACCAAACTCATGGAAGGAATAGTGACGAAACAACTTACTGAATACCTAAATAAACACTCAATTCTGCACGATTCTCAATTAGGATTTTGGTCGAATCATAGCACCGAAACTGTTCTAGTGTCCGCAATGAACTCATTCAAACAGGCAATTGCGACGGGCAACAACATTCTCCTCCTACAATTCGATATGTCCAGTGCCTTTCACATGGTTAATCATGATATACTAATACATATACTAGAATACTTCGGAGTAGGAGGCACAGTTCTCAAATGGTTCAAAGGATTCCTGACTACAAGATCATACCAAGTCACAACGAACGCGGACAGATCACCCCCATGGATACCTGAATGTGGAGTCCCCCAGGGATCCCCCCTCTCATCAACCTTATTCAACCTAATGATGATACCGCTAGCCAAACTACTAGCCAATAAAAACCTCAACCCCTACATATATGCAGATGACGTCACAATTTACATCCCATTCAAACATGATCTAAATGAAATCACCAACGAGATCAACCAAAGCCTCCAAATAATGCACACTTGGGCAGATGCATTCCAACTAAAACTTAACGCAGAAAAAAACACAATGTCTTGTACTCACCTCACAACATAACACAAAAAACTTCTCCACTATAATCACACCAAACTGTTCCCTTCCTGTCTCACAAAACTTGAAAATTCTTGGAGTCACCATTGATCAAAACCTCACTCTTGATACCCATGTGAAAAACATGACAAAAAAGATGTTCTACGCCATGTGGAAACTCAAAAGAGTAAAACCTTTCTTCCCGAGACACATCTTCCGTACCCTGGTACAGTCAATGGTAATAAATCATCTGGACTACTGCAATGCACTGTACGCCGGTTGCAAAGAACAGACAATCAAAAAACTCCAAACTGCCCAGAATACGGCGCCAGACTCATATTTGGAAAAACTAAATATGAAAGTGCAAAACCCCTAAGAGAGAAACTTCACTGGCTCCCATTTAAGGAATGTATTGCGTTCAAAATCTGCACGATTGTTCACAAAATCATTCACGCAGACGCCCCAATCTACATGCTAAACCTTGTGGACCTACCTCCCAGAAACGCCACAAGATCATCCCGCAAATTTCTCAACCTGCACTACCCCAGCTGCAAAGGACTTAAATACAAGCTGATGCATGCCACTACCTTCTTTTACATGAGCACACAGTTATGGAATGCATTACCTACAGACTTAAAAGCAATCAACGAAGCAACTATCTTTCGAAAATCTCTGAAGACATTTTTCTTCAACAAGGCCTACAATGAGAACCTAGAGCCTCACTGAGCCAACTCACCAACCCACTCAATTATGAACGCCCACCTTCTATAACCACCCTAATCACTCCCTTCCTTCTTCTTTCTTCCCTTACTTAATCGCTACACATTACTAATTGTACCTGATATCCTGAAATGACAATGTTAACAAAACTATGTAAGCCACATTGAGCCTGCAAATAGGTGGGAAAATGTGGGATACAAATGCAATAAATAAATAAATAAAGTGTATTCCATGCATTACTAAACAATTAGCCAAATGAGCCCATCATCCACTCTTTGATTTCCAACTGATTATTACAAATAAGTAAACAAATAACTTCAGGACTTCTACCCAGACAGGTTGAGTCCTTTACAACTAGATGCTGATCAATCTGCCAGACTGAAAAGGTAGATGCTGAGTGACTGAAGAGACAGATTTTGAATTATTGCAGAGATAGATATTGAAGACAGTGGGAGAAGGATGTTTGGGTGGATGTTGAGCTTCAAGTATAAGGATGAAGGAATTTCCAGAGGGTGGAGAGGCAGACAGGAAAAAGGATGGAGATAGAGAAGGGTGCCAAGAATACCTATAAGACTAGGATCTGTGGATTGACCAATAGGGGTCAGAGCATGTACCTTGATCTGAAGCCAGAACCTGGCAGGTGTCTCAGGAGTCCTTTTACAAAGTCATGGTAAAAAGTGGCCTGTAGCAGTGTGGGCGTGCGCTGGGCTACTTTTTACCGCGGCTGGGAAAAAGGTCATTTTTAATGGGCTGGGAAATGGGTGTGCACAAAAATTAAAACTAGCACACACTTATTTGTGGCCTGAACCCTTACCACCAGCCATTGACCTAGCAGTAAGGGCTCATGTGCTATCCGCGCAGTAACCATGCAGCACATGCCAACATGGCTACGCTGTTGATTACCGCCAGGAATGCCCCCCCTCCACAGTAGGAAATAGAAAAATATTTTCTACTGTGAGATTCAGCGTGCGCCAAACTCAGAACTACTGCCAGGTGCATGCGCTGCCCAGCAGTAGTGCCGATTTGGCATGTGCTACTCGCGCGTTAGCCCTTCTGCGGCTTTTTAAAAGGGCCCCTCAGTGATTGGAGAAAATGAGTCACATGTAGCATTTGACCTATGAGAACAAGCTGTAGCAGGAAGTTACTGCTAGCTTTGGTTTACATGCTGCAACTAAGAACATAAGCATTGCCATACTGGGACACGCTGAAGGTCCATCAAGCCCAGTTTCCAAAATTGGTTAATCCAGGTCACAAGTACCTGGCAAGATCCCAAGACAGTATAACAGATTTTATGCTGCTTATGCTAGAATATGCAGTGGATTTTCCCCAAGTCCATCAAATGGCTTATGGACTTTTGTTTTAGGAAATTATCCAAACCATTTTTAAACCCTGCTAAGCTAATTGCTTTTACCACATTCTCTGGCAATGAATTCCAGAGTTTAATTACTTGTTGAGTGAAGAAATATTTTCTCCAATTTGTTTTAAATTTACCAGTTAGTAGCTTCTTTGCATGCCCCCTAGTCCTAGTATTTTTGGAAAGAGTAAACAAGCGTTTCACATCTACCTTCTCCACTCCATGCATCATAGTAATATAGTAACATAGTAGATGATGGCAGAAAAAGACCTGCACGGTCCATCCAATCTGCCCAACAAGACAAACTCATATGTGTATACCTTACCTTGATTTGTACCTGCCTTATTCAGGGCACAGACCATACAAGTCTGCCCAGCAGTACTTCCCGCCTCCCAACCACCAGTCCCACCTCCCATCACCGGCTATGGACAGACCGTATAAGTCTGCCCTCCGCTATCCTTGCCTCCCAACCACCAATCCCTCTTTCACCCACCTGCTCCGCCACCCAATTTCGGCTAAGCTTCTGAGGATCCATTCCTTCTGCCCAGGATTCCTTTATGCATATCCCATGCATGTTTGAATTCCGTTACCATTTTCATCACCACCTCCCGCGGGAGGGCATTCCAAGCATCCACCACCCTCTCTGTGAAAAAATACTTCCTGACATCTTTCCTGAGTCTGCCCCCCTTCAACCTCATTTCATGTCCTCTCGTTCTACCGCCTTCCCATCTCCGGAAAAAATTTGTTTGCGGATTAATACCTTTCAAATATTTGAACGTCTGTATCATATCACCCCTGTTCCTCCTTTCCTCCAGGGTATACATGTTCAGGTCAGCAAGTCTCTCTTCATACGTCTTGGAATGCAAATCCTGTACCATTCTCGTAGCTTTTCTTTGCACCGCTTCCATTTTTTTAACATCCTTCGCAAGATACGGCCTCCAAAACTGAACATACTACTCCAGGTGGGGCCTCACCAATGACTTATACAGGGGCATCAACACTTCCTTTCTTCTGCTGGTCACACCTCTCTCTATACAGCCTAGCAACCTTCTCGCTACGGCCACCGCCTTGTCACACTGTTTCGTCGCCTTCAGATCCTCAGATACTATCACCCCAAGATCCCTCTCCCCCTCAGTACCTATCAGACTCTCCCCGCCTAACACATAAGTCTCTCTTGGGTTTCTACTCCCTAAGTGCATCACTTTGCATTTCTTCGCATTGAATTTTAATTGGATCATGTTATATACCTCTATCATATCTCCCATCAGCTATCTCTTCTCCAATCTGAAGAGCCCTAGCTGCTTTAGCCTATCCTCAAAGGGGTCGACTTATCCCCTTTATCATTTTTGTTGCCCTTCTTTTTTGAGATGCAGTGTCCACAACTGCACACAGGCAGAGAGGAGAGGGAATCAGGGAGGGAGGGTTCTCCTTTATTTCTGACCTGGGTCCAAGTAGGTCTACCACCAGTCCTGACCCTTGCTGTATAGCTGATGGGGAACCAAGCATCCCCAAGTAAGGACCTCCTCCAAAGACGGCCAGAACTCCCTTGTACCAAGCTCTGCAGTCAGCAATAGCATCCTTGAGCCACCAACAACTAAGCATGAATGGAGTGCCAGCATCATTGGCTTAGGGACATTGCTGCTGCTTGCTACGCTTGGTAAAAGGGAGTTCTGGGGTAGGGGTAGGGCGGGGAAGAGAAAATTTTGTGCCCACCCACTTTGGGCTCAGGCCCACTCAAATTGGCTGTCTGGCTATGCCACTGGTTTGCACTTAAATTTTTGATGTGTACTTTCACTTTTGGTTTTACATAGACTTACACGTTTGTTTCTCGCTATCAGCATTTAAAGGCTGCACAGGCTTCCTTCCATTTCAAAAAGAGCATTAAACTGGCAGATTAACACGAGGAATGCAGAAGATATCCTCTTCTCGAAACCTTGAACACCATCCCCAAGCTGGTGGTAATTTTTCATCGTTAGGGCAGGCATTTGCTTCTGCACTGTTTCCTAAGCATTGGGAAGGAATATTGAATGATATAGTTAACATCCATTTGGCATGTATGTTGATATCTGCACTAGTGCCTTCTGAACATTCTGCGCAAATTAACATGCACGCTGTTTCGGCGCCAACTGCTTCTATTGCTGGCATTAGGTTTTGAGCATTGGGCCCTAATACAGTGGTGTGCAGACTCAGTCCTTAAAGGCTGTAACTCAGTCGGGTTGTCAGGATTTCCTCAATGAATATGCATGAGATCTATTTGTATACACTGCCTTCATTGTATGCAAATTGATCTCATGCATATTCATTAAGGAAATTCTGAAAGCCAGACTGGGTTGTGGCCCTCGAGGACCAAGGTTGTCCAACCTTGCACGAAGACCTCCATCTATCGTATGTTTTTCCACATTCACAATAATTGTCTCAATATTTCACATGGGTGGTACAGACACGGATTTAAATTCTGCAGTGGATTATTTGCTCTTTCAAAAGCTTGGCCAAATGATCATTGCTATAAAATAAGAGTGCTCTGGTTCTCCATGTTGAATAGACCGAGCATTATTCAATAAAGATTTTTTTCCTAAGGCCCAGAGTGAGGAAAATTTCTATTTGAAATAATTCTCAATTACAGTTGTTATTTGAGAAAAATGTATGTTTCCCACTGTATTCAAGGGGTTAATCTTTAATTCTTTAGACCTATGAGAATTTCCTTAATTACTGGATGAGCTTCCCTTATTACAAGAAGACTTAAAACGATGAGCTTGGCACACAGTGATCCTTGGTAATATAACCGCGCTACTATTTTTGTTTGAATAGATTTGGATGCTGGTGAATTAAGGTCAAAGTGCACATATTTGTTCAGACACTGGAATTTCTACATCACTTTTTCCATTGCACTGAGGGAGGGACTCCGTCTGGCTGCTACTTTTGTTAGCCAGCAAAGACAAACGTCTCCAGGGTGTCAAAGTGACCACATTTTCCACTGAGATTCTCTTAGAAAAACAAAGGGTGCTTGCTTATGCCAGTCAAGGAAATAAATGACCCAGCTAATCAAAGAAGCAACATCTAATGCCTTTAGTCTCTATAAGAAGGATGCATTAATGTTTTTTTATGGCTAACATTAATGTGTTTGTGGTGAAGTGTACAGGCTAATATGCCCAAATGTAGCTGCGTCAGAAATAATGTATTCAGTTTTGATGTGGCTGCCTTATTAGGCAATTTTCAGTGTCCCCACAGAGGTTCCAGGTCCAGGGGAACTTTGCACATGCTGATTTGCAAAGTTATTTTCAAAGAGAAACTTCCGCCTGAGGTTTTATTTTCCTCCTTAATGTTTGGAAGCTGGTAATACTTAATGCACTCTACCTACTGATTACTACTACTACTACTTATCATTTCTATAGCGCTTCCAGATGTACGCAGAGCTGTACACTTGAACATGAAGAGACCGTCCCTGCTCGACAGAGCTTACAATCTAATTAGGACAGACAAACAGGACAAACAAGAGATAAGGGAATATTAAAGTGAGGATGATAAAATAAGGGTTCTGAACAAGTGAATAAGGGTTAGGAGTTAAAAGCTGCATCAAAAAGGTGGGCTTTTAGCTTAGATTTGAAGACGGCCAGAGATGGAGCTTGACGTACCAGCTCAGGATGTCTATTCCAGGCATAAGGTGCAGCAAGATAAAAGGAACGGAGTCTAGAGTTAGTGGTGGAGGAGAAGGGTGCAGATAAGAGAGATTTACCCAGTGAACGGAGTTCCCGGGGAGGAATGTAGGGAGATTCTATTTCTTTATTTATTTTTTTGGTGGGGAGTGAGCTCGGAGTTTGCTCCTGCTCCTTTTGGATTCTAGCTCATCTGAAAACTAGGTTGGTATCTGGTGCATGGACCTTCATTTTTTTTAATTATTGTATATTTGCTCTCAACTCACTAGGCCTAAGGTTACGTCCGGATTCCCCTGGACATGTCCTCTTTTTCAAGGGATTGTCAGGGGTCTGGGTGGTTTTTACCAGCCAGCCCATTTGTTCAGGTTTCTGGACAGATGGGCTGGCTGGCGGGCAGGTGGGTGGGTGGACAGACTGGCTAGTGGGCGGTCCTTCTCTCTCCCTTGCCTGAACCTACTGTAATGCACCCTGGTGGTCTAGTGGCCTCCTCGGGGCAGGAAAGAATCCCACTCTTTCCTGTCTGCTGCCGCCACCGATTCTTTAAAATGGATACCGAGATTTCAAGTGGAAGTCTTGTGAGGCCACTACTTGAAATCTCGGCAGCCATGTCAAAGAAGCAGCAGAAGCAGGCAGGAAAGAGTGGAGCTCTTTCCTGCCCCAAAGAGGACCCCAGACCACCAGGGCTGTAAGGTAGGCCAGGAGAAGGGAGGGGAGGGAGGTTGATATGCTGCACATGGGTGGGAGGGGAGGGGGTTGATATGCTGCACATGGATGGAAGGGAGAGAAGGAGACAAGCTGCACATGGATGGGAGGAAGAGAGTAGTAGTAGTAGAAAGGGATTGATAAGCTGCACATAGATGGGGAGAAATGGGTTGATATGCTGTACAGGGATGGGGGGGGGGAGAAGGGGGCAAGAGCTGCACTGGGAGGGAGAGAAGAGGACAAGCATGCAGATGGAAGGGAGAGGAGAAGGGGATATGCTGTACTTGTAGGGGAGGGAAGTGAAGGGAGAAGGGGAAGAAAAGGGGGAAATGCAGCATATGGATAGAAGGGGTTGGAGAGGAGAGGGGATCATGCTGCTCATGGATGGGAGGGAAAGGAAAGTGAGACATGCAGCACATGGATGCTTGCTTTTTTGGAAATATATATATATATATATATATATTTCTAACTTTGTATTTAGCAGAGTACAGAAGAAAATGCATTTGTGTTACTTTTACCAGTATTTGCACCACTTATGGACTCTGTTTTTTTTTTTTTTGGGGGGGGGGGACAAGGTGACTTTGCGGAAGGGTGTGGTGTGGGGCAGCTTTTTATTTTTTTGTGTCCTCTTTCTGTCTCCGACAAATATGGTAACCCTAACTTGGCCTAGTCACTTTAGCAGCACTCCTCAACTAAGGTTCCATGCACCTCGGTTCCTTGTGGAAACCTGTAATCATAGGTCCTATATTCAACTGGGCTGGCAAAGTAGGAGTTAATAGGGGATAAGGAGGAGGGGAGCCTATTTTGGCTTTCACCAAATCTCTCTAGTCCATTAGTGTTTGCATTCATAAATTCATCTTCTGGTACATGCAACCTCTGGTTAACAATACAAAACAACCCAACTCAATATAACTGAAGTATATTAGTGTAAGTCCAATAATGACCTGTGAATAGAGACCCTGGCAATGACTCGTTTCATGCCAGGATCACTGCCCGACAACTCACTTATCTCATCATTGGCCTGAAAATGTTCACAATGGTCTATCTATTTTATTATTTATATAAATATCAAAGATTCATTAATGTTCTTGAAAGATATTGTAGATGCTGGCAGAATGGCAGCATCGATATAGGTCCGGGCCCTGACTCAGCTTAGTGAAACATGGCATGTTGGCACAGGTCCAAGACAATCAAGAAATTGACCAAGATGATTTAAGAAGTGTTTCAAGACTTTTAATAAATCTTTGATCTCCTTTCCAATGTGCATCACTTTGCATTTGTTCACATTAAATTTCATCTGTCATTTGGATGCCCATCTTCCAATTTTCTAAGGTTTTTCTGCAATTTTTCACAGTGTGCATGTGTTTTAACAACTTTGAATATTATTAATATGATATTATTAATGTGGCTTTTTAAAAATCAAACTAATTATGCTTGCTTGAAAGAGCCACAGCAGTGTGATTGCAGCTCCTTGGTGTTTTTCGGGAACCCTGGAGACTGGCTTGAATGGGGCTGCAAAATAGCTTATGGGCTATTCAGACACATAATGCCAGCTCTGAGCTGACGTTAGGTTTCTAGCGGTAAGTGTGCCCTTGTTCAGGGCGCTTTTCATTGAGAATCAGAGAAAAAGG
Source organism: Microcaecilia unicolor (assembly GCF_901765095.1). Lineage (NCBI taxonomy): Eukaryota > Metazoa > Chordata > Amphibia > Gymnophiona > Siphonopidae > Microcaecilia > Microcaecilia unicolor. The sequence goes on along the minus strand of NC_044035.1, from coordinate 71,967,144 downwards.
AAATCAGCTAATTAGCAAAGGTGACTTAATAAAATGATGATGCTGTATGTGGTGTAGAAGATTTATTGGATAGCAACAAACGACTTGACATGGCCTTGTTTTGGCCCACAGGCCTGCCTCAGGAGTCTTCCTATGTGGTATGGATGAGGATTAACGATGTGACTTGCTATAAAAATAGTCAAGCTTAATTTATTTTTTTGTGGTAAAAAATGGCAGGAAGCACTGCTGGCAGCGCCCCACACTCTCGTAACAAAGCGCTCTGGATGTACTCCAGATGTAACAACTAGTTCAAAGTACGAACAGTAGAAGCTTAATTCAGGTAAGTCACGTTTTACCTTGAAACTTTGTGACCTGCTAATTCTTGAGACCAGGCCTGGTTTTGATTAACCTTTATGACAAAAGTAGTGCACACTGAGACTGTGGGGCAGCCATTTTGATATTGGAGCCAGCATAGGCGGGAGATGGGAGAGAAGATAGTCACATTTAAATACCTCCGTGGCATTTTAGGGTTTCAACTGCAAGGAAGCTCTGGCTTGAGGGTGACATAGGATGAAGGTGAAAGGGGACAGACTCATGAGTAACCTAAGGAAATACTTCTTCACAGACTTTTTTTTAACAGAAAGGGTGAATTTGTAATGATCTGCTGGTGGAGACAAAAACTATATCTGAATTCAAGCAGCACATAGGATCTCTAAGGGAGAAGAAGGGATAGCAGATGGCATGGATGGGCAGATTAAATAGGACATATGGCCTTTATCTGCCTTCATTTTGATATGTTTGTATGTTTATAATACTGTGTTGCCTCTGGTTTGTTGGTTTAAATTAGTTCAGCTCATTCAGTATAAAATTATTTTGTGTAACATGGGAAGTAAATCTTGCATGACATGATTGGTCAAAACAACATTATAGGGGGTTGAAAATATACATATACTTTTCTCTGTGAGGTTTTCAATGGATTTTCAAAGTAAACGTACACTTATAATTCCACTTGGAGAATTACTGAGGCAAAACAATGTGCATATATTTCTACCTGCTTTTTGGGGCATACCATTTTTCTGTGTTAAACCCAGATGCTTACATTTTCAAATGTATCCATGTAAGTGGAAACCCCTCATCCAACCCCCAGCTGGGTAACAGGTCCTTAAATGTCAGGTAAACACACATAGACAGGCAATCCACACACAAGATTACCTGCATATTAAGCAGGCAATTTTTATAACAGACTATTTCTGTGTGTAGAGCACTGTTCTGCTGGAGGAAATGCCTTTGACAGTTAACCTCCTTGTGAAGAAACACTGATCTACGATGCTTGGATACGAACATATGAAAAAACAAAATCCTACCCTACCTCCTATATATGAAAAAGTTAAAAGCATACTTTATAGATGACATCTTGGATATAAAATCATCTTTAAGATTTCTACTTCAAGATTTCCTATCTTTCCATAAAAGGTGGCTAATTATAATGATTTTAAAACTTAGACTACTGCAATGAGGATTCTTGGGGGGGGGGGGAAGTTATCAAGGTGGGCTACTGTTAATACAGGTTATTTTACCACTATTTCATGCTATTTTAGAATAGGTTCCATTTAATGCAATGAGACCTAGTTACTAATAACTGGGGGTAACAGTAAAATAACCTGTCTTAATGGTAGCCCACCTTGATAACATCCCCCTTTAGTTTCTTCTCATATTCCTTTGTGCTGTTGAATCTCCTCTTCCACCCACTCTAGTGTTTAAGAAAAATGCAAATCAGGAAAGATGAACTTAAGTCTCGGGGTCTGTGAACACTCTGGGCTACTTTGGAAAAGATCACTCTAAATTTAGACTTATTTCGAATGCTGCTCGCAAGCAGGAATTATTGGCATCTGTTCAGCACTACTGCAGATGAATTCCAAATGGCTGCTTACAAGGAACATCTTATAAGAGGTACTTTCTAGAAAGACAAAGGGAAAAAGGAGATAAATGATATAAACATTCAAATATTTAATAGGCTTTAATAAGGAATCAGAAGGTAGTGTTTTCCATAGAGTGAATAGTTCAAGGATGTAATCATATGAAACTAAACAGAGGGAGGCTGAAAAAAAAATACCCTTTTTTTTTTTGTTTAAACTAAGAAGAGGGTACAGTGGGGGAAATAAGTATTTGATCCCTTGCTGATTTTGTAAGTTTGCCCACTGACAAAGACATGAGCAGCCCATAATTGTAGGGTAGGTTATTGGTAACAGTGAGAGATAGCACATCACAAATTAAATCCGGAAAATCACATTGTGGAAAGTATATGAATTTATTTGCATTCTGCAGAGGGAAATAAGTATTTGATCCCCCACCAACCAGTAAGAGATCTGGCCCCTACAGACCAGGTAGATGCTCCAAATCAACTCGTTACCTGCATGACAGACAGCTGTCGGCAATGGTCACCTGTATGAAAGACACCTGTCCACAGACTCAGTGAATCAGTCAGACTCTAACCTCTACAAAATGGCCAAGAGCAAGGAGCTGTCTAAGGATGTCAGGGACAAGATCATACACCTGCACAAGGCTGGAATGGGCTACAAAACCATCAGTAAGACGCTGGGCGAGAAGGAGACAACTGTTGGTGCCATAGTAAGAAAATGGAAGAAGTACAAAATGACTGTCAATCGACAAAGATCTGGGGCTCCACGCAAAATCTCACCTCATGGGGTATCCTTGATCATGAGGAAGGTTAGAAATCAGCCTACAACTACAAGGGGGGAACTTGTCAATGATCTCAAGGCAGCTGGGACCACTCTCACCACGAAAACCATTGGTAACACATTACGACATAACGGATTGCAATCCTGCAGTGCCCGCAAGGTCCCTCTGCTCCGGAAGGCACATGTGACGGCCCGTCTGAAGTTTGCCAGTGAACACCTGGATGATGCCGAGAGTGATTGGGAGAAGGTGCTGTGGTCAGATGAGACAAAAATTGAGCTCTTTGGCATGAACTCAACTCGCCGTGTTTGGAGGAAGAGAAATGCTGCCTATGACCCAAAGAACACCGTCCCCACTGTCAAGCATGGAGGTGGAAATGTTATGTTTTGGGGGTGTTTCTCTGCTAAGGGCACAGGACTACTTCACCGCATCAATGGGAGAATGGATGGGGCCATGTACCGTACAATTCTGAGTGACAACCTCCTTCCCTCCGCCAGGGCCTTAAAAATGGGTCGTGGCTGGGTCTTCCAGCACGACAATGACCCAAAACATACAGCCAAGGCAACAAAGGAGTGGCTCAGGAAGAAGCACATTAGGGTCATGGAGTGGCCTAGCCAGTCACCAGACCTTAATCCCATTGAAAACTTATGGAGGGAGCTGAAGCTGCGAGTTGCCAAGCGACAGCCCAGAACTCTTAATGATTTAGAGATGATCTGCAAAGAGGAGTGGACCAAAATTCCTCCTGACATGTGTGCAAACCTCATCATCAACTACAGAAGACGTCTGACCGCTGTGCTTGCCAACAAGGGTTTTGCCACCAAGTATTAGGTCTTGTTTGCCAGAGGGATTAAATACTTATTTCCCTCTGCAGAATGCAAATAAATTCATATACTTTCCACAATGTGATTTTCCGGATTTAATTTGTGATGTGCTATCTCTCACTGTTACCAATAACCTACCCTTCAATTATGGGCTGCTCATGTCTTTGTCAGTGGGCAAACTTACAAAATCAGCAAGGGATCAAATACTTATTTCCCCCACTGTAGATACCTTGGACATATTTCCAATAGAAATAATAGGAGTCAAAATAGTGGTAGAATTCAAGCATGCACTCAGAAGACAGAGTCAATAATGGCAAGAGGAGGGAGAGAACGGCGGTCAAATAAGACCTATTATTACAGACTAGGTGGATTAAACAGAGAAATTATCAATGTGAGCTACTGTTAAAATGAGTTATTTTACTGTTACTCTTAGTGTGACAAAGTATATGCCCCCCTCAGAGGGCAATAAGGACCCCACCCAAAGAAATATACCAGAATTTGAATTTATAGAATGACAACTTGGATATGAGGTTAGCCCTGTGGCCTACTCAACAAGCTGAAGACAATGGGAACCCTGCATGGGAGGTTGTAGCTTGTCAGGGAAGGCTACGTGGGAGGTGGTGGTGGTGGTGGACTAACCCTTCTGGATTCTATTCATACAATTCCCTGAGCACTGGGAGCAAGAGAAGAATACCCACTAACTGAACTAGGTCAGACATTAGCATATAATTTGTATAAGCAGGTGAACAGTGGCCACTGCTTGCTAATAAGACCCAGGAAGGGACAAAAGAACCCTGTTAGGCCTGGGAGGGGGAATATCTGTTCACCATAGGACTTTACAGGACCAGGATGGGGTTGATTGCTAGGGATCACGGATTCACCCTAACTGTAAAGGGAGCCCCAAATAAATACCCTACATCTGTTGAGCCTAACGCTTTGGAGATTGATATTGCTCTCTTTGGGATCAAATGCTATTGGTCTTCTGCTAGAGATGGGTAATGGGATCTGTACTAAAATAGCATAATTTGTGGTAAAGTAACCCATTTTAATAGCTCACATTGATATCTATACCCCTATGTGTTTCTTATTTGCTAATATCTTTTCTGTTTGTATATAAAAAAGTGAGTGTTTAAATTCCTGAAAGGTCGTGCATATTACAGCAATATTACAAACCCTTGTGTGCATGTTTCATTGCAGTGATAGCAGCTGTTGTGAAGTGTCTGCCCATCATTCTGTACACACAAAGTTTGAAGATTTGGCAGACCCATGGTGGCACAAGAGCAGGCTGGAGTCAGGAAGAAAGAACAGAAGGGACCAGAGAAAGAAGGATGCATGTAGAGAAAGAAAAATAGGGAAGAAGAGGAAAGGAAGAGATGGAATAAAAAGGACGAGAAAGAAAGGGGGGGGGGAGAGGTATTACATCCAACCCCTTCCCCCAAATCCCCAAACTCACAACTATTAAACACCCCCCCCCCCCCTTTAACCACAGCCACAGATTCCTGTACTCCAGGGACAGTTCTATCACTGGTCTACCTGAAATGATTACATCAGGCAGCAAATTTTTAGGGATGGTGGTGGCATAATGAGAAGACATGAGCACAACAGGTGCTATTCTTGCAGCTGTGCTCCTATGCTACCTCCCACTGTTGTTTGTTTTTTATTTGCCCCATAGTGTCTGGCAGGTGGCATATTTTGAGCTGAGGTGAATCTAACAGAGGGTGCTATATGGTCCTACCATCAGACCAAGCCCAGCACTGAGGGAGGCAGTTATAAAGCAGGATATGTACAGGAGAAGATGAAACCCAGCAGGATCTGTTTCTTTCTATTCTGCCATTATAATAAAGCATAAGTTATATAAAAACAACACCTTAAAAGTACAGAAAAGAAACTGCTTCTTTTGAGTACTCAGCAATTTCTGTTCACTGTTCATAGACACCATCAGTCATCATCTCCCTGGTTCTGACAAGAGAGTGGAGTTAGTTAGTGATGTGATAGACAGGCAGTTCTTCACCTGGTTTTTGTGCTGCCGGCATCTCTTCAAATCTTTCTGAAGCACACGGGTGTGCTGTAATCTGAAAACTATGGAGGGACCGCACCGGCCAAAAAACTAAGGTGAGGTGTGACCTGCAGGGTCAGGAAGAGTAAATTAGAGAAGCACTGGGTCTGTGGCCGGAGATTAAAAACATTGGCTTCCTCCTGGTCGTTTTATTATGCCATTGCCTGCAACAAGAATAACACTTAAGTGTATGATTTCCTGCTGACGTAAGAACAAGGCTCACTATGAGGTGAGAGATCATGCAGGGCCTAGTAACAGCTGGAGGTGATGCACTTAATTGCTGCTGGACCCAGTGGGATAATTAAAAAAAACCCCAACCCAAAACAAAAACAGAAGCTTGGGAGCAGCAGCTCAACCTTGAGGCTAGCATTTCTTACGTTAGTAGGGCTAATTAATTGGTAGAGTATGTACGGTGTTCGTTTGTTGCCAGTGACATTTTTGGCTGCTTAATTACCGGACAAGTAGTTTTGAGCTGCAAAGGGATCATTGGTATGAAATATGGTAGCTTTTATTTGCAGTCATAGAATTGCCTTGTGCGTTAAAATAGCCCCAAGTTTTATTTTTAAGCATATCTGTTTCATAAGAGGTTGTTTGTGAATAGACCCCATGCAGTTAAATAAATAAAAAGATAGTAAAGAAGTATATTAAGATCGTTATAGGGATGAAACCATAATATGCTTAACTGGAAACTTTATGAAAGGCTATTCTTATGAACACTCAGACTTGTTTAAGGATATGAAGAATGTGACTGCATGCTGTTTCAGTATCCACCCCTTTTATACAATATGGTTCTAGTTTTCTTCTTCATTCTCTTTAAGTTACTATGGAATTCAGGCTTTTTTTTTTTTAAATATAATGAATGATACGTTACTATATTAGACCAAATGTAAACCGCTGTGATTGTATTTGAAAAAGATCTTTTCTGTAGAAGATATTGTTTCAATAATATACTTTTGAACAGATGTTTTCTTTTTTTGAGTGATTTTGTTATGTGCAGAGCAGCATTCCATCATGTGAAACTCTGTGGGCAGATGCATAATTTTTGCAAACACCACAGTCAAGCATTTCTTTATTCTAACACACCTCCCCCCCCCCCCTTAGAGCAACCTCTTCAATATAGTCAGAAAACGTTGAGGGTCCTATATACTCAAAGTAAAGAGAAGAAAAGGCACAGAATCCTCACTAGCACTGACTGCAGAAGAATGAGCTAACCTTTTATTCCTTGCATTAAAACCTCAGTCAGTTGCAGAAGACACTTCATCCTTTCTTTGAAACATGAACACCATCTCTGTTCAGCAGCTCTTGGAAGACCACCCTATGGTCCAGGGAACCAAAATGCTTTCTGTGACACCATCTGTGCAGTCATGCATTCATCTCCATAATGCAAGCTTCTCTGCTTTGGCCTGTACTCCAGAGACATAGCCAGACCCAGGGCCGGTCTTAGCAAGTGCGGGGCCCTGTGCAGACCAATTTGATGGGGCTCCACCCTAGCTCCGCCCTACCAAGCTCTGAGGCCCCCCTCCCTCCGAGCTCCAGGGCCCCTCCCTGTTTTCCAGCTCCAAGGCCCCCCTCCCAGCTCCAAGGACCCCTCCCCTCCAGGGCCTCCCTCCCAGCTCCAAGGCTCCCCTCCAAGCTCCAGTCCCCCTCCCTCCAAATTTTAAAAGTCATTTTACCTCATCGGGTTACAGCGGCAGGCAGCAGCAGTGAAAAGCGTGCGAGCTCTGCGCTTCAGGAGCTTTCCTTTCTCTCTTTCAGCTCTGGTCCCGCCCTCACTTTCTGTTTCCGCAAGGGCGGGACCAGAGCCATAGGTGGCATGTTTAAATCCCACTGCTGCCTTGTGAGCTGGGGCAAGTCACCTAATTCTCTATTGCCTTAGGTATAAACTTAGATTGTGAGCCCTCCACGATCAGGGAAATTCCCAGTGTATCTGAATGTAACTCACGCTGAGCTACTAGTAAAAAGGTTTGAGCAAAATCTAAAGAAATATTGACAATTTTGAGGTCATCCATGATCATTACTCTTAGGCAGTGCTTTTTTTCTGGGAAAAATAGGTGCTGGTATTCACATTCAGGGCCATCTTTAAAGGGTGAGGTGGCCACTGAGGAACTCACCCCCATAATAGCCACACCCCCTGCAACTAACAAACTATGGGAAAAAAAACAGCATTCTGAATATGAAACTAGCCCTTAGAATACACCTGTTGTTGGGAAAAGAGAGCAAGTGGGACTGCTGCAAATCCCAGCAAAGAAACTATATGCTTATACCTCACTTTAGTTACATTTGCAGAATATGCTGCAGATAAACCCTCATCAAATACAGAATAAATAATCACAAATTAGAAAATGTGCAGACACAAATGGAACTTGAAACTTCAAAAGGCTGGACTTTGCCTGCAGTACAATACCACAGAAATAGAAATGCATTTCTTTCCTGAACTGTACAAAATGTATTTATTATGTTTAAACAATTTTACTGACCAGAGTGAAAAAAAAGTACAAACAATCCATCAACCAGGCTGGTTGCTCAATATTATGTCATTTTCATTGGTGTCTTGATTGCAAACGGTGCCATCTTTGAAGAGCAATGATAAGACTTGAAAAATATGAGTCTGTATGCTAAGTAATGGTACACTTAGCCCCCCCCCCCCCAACCCAATGAACATTGGAGGAGTAGCCTAGTCATTAGTGCAGCAGATCTTAAGCCCAGGATGAGTGGGTTCAATTCCCACTGCAGCTCCTTGTGACTATGAGCAAATCACTTAACCCTCCATTACCCCAGGTACAAATAAGGACCTGTAAATACTATGTAAACCACTTTGATTGTAGTTGCAAAAACCACAGAAAGGCAGTATATCAATTCCCCTCCATTCCCTCAAGTTTAAGCCAAGTGTTTACTATATAATTGTGATTTGATGATTTTGGAAAGTATTTTGATATTGTGCATATGAATGATTAAAAAATGTCGAGGAGGTTTTTTTAGACCAATGATAATAACAGAGTCTCATAAATAATGGTATATGAAATTTATGTTTCAACGGTTTTTATTGAAAACAGTGTACACTTTTATCAACAGCAGATATTCAATATATACAACCAGTCATGAGACTCCATTCTATTCAAACATCAAACAGTACGGGTCTACTGTTTTCTCTTATTTATTCCCTTTCTCCAACCCCCCTCTTCCCACTTCCCCCTACCCCCCCCCCAAAAAAAAAACCTTTCCCCTCCGCTAACCCTCCTGTTCCCTCCCTCCCCATGGAAAACTCATAATCATCCTAAAGAAGAGATTGACCTGCATTCAGTATCAATATAGTGTTTACAGCACATTAAGTACAAAGCTCTTACCCTTAGCTGATAAGGTATCTATATATTTTCCCCAGATCTTCAAGAACTGAATTTTTCGTTTTGGGGATCCTCTGGCTTCTCTTGCCTCCTACATCAGCAGCTGGTGCACCATGTTCCGGCAGTGCCAAAATTCTGGTACTGCCTCTGAAGTCCAGTTTGCAATATACATTTCTTTGCTAGCAGACACCCTTTACGAAAAAGTAATGTTTCCTCTGAGGTGTATCCAATAACATCTGTGAGGGGGTTCCTACTACTTCACAGGACAGCAAATTTGACAGATAAGTGGCTACTCTGGACCAAAAGCCCTGTATGGTTTCACAACTCCAAAATGCATGGTAAAATGTGTTTTCTGCATTTTTACATCGTACGCATATTGAATTTTGTGCTCCCCCAAATTTTGCTAATTGTACTTGTGTGAAGTAAGCCCTATGAAGTACTCGAAAAGCATATTCCCGATAATGGGCTCCACTAACTAAGTTTGCAATACCTTTCACTTGTCTGTTTATATCCCAGTTGGGGAGGCCTATTCCCAAATCTTTCTCCCACCGCTCTTTAACTGTTGTCAAATCTTTAATCATTCCCACTGACCCTAATGCCTTGTACGCATCAGAGATGGATGGTTCGGTATCCGAAATTTCCTCAAAGAATTCTTTCAACTTAGACCCCGACTTTTGTCTCAGTTTCTCCCCATCTAGAGAATTTATAAAATGCTTCAATTGGCAGTAAGCAAAAGTGTCCCCCCCATTGCAGCAACTCATTACCCAATATTTGCTCTTGCGGTTTTATCTGTCCCTCGACTCCAATTACATCTTCCAAACAAGTTATTCCTCTTTCCTTCCATCTTTTAAATACTGGATTCTCCAAGCCTGACACAAACTTAGGATTCCCCCTAATGGTTGGTATTTGAAATTTAAAAGTTACCAGTATTGGAGTTTTGAGGTCTTTTTCTCCTTTTATAATTATAATTTAATTTGAAGTTATATGTTTTTTAGCTGTGACCGTGGTATTTTCATGTACGAGCGGACCTTGCTGAGCTTGCTGGTGTTGGTTCAGCTGTGTATGATTCTCGAATAGCCTGATAGAATTGGCTTGATATTCATAGTATATATACATGTTCTATCAGATGATTTGTTTTTGACCCCTGATGTAGGCGTTGTGATACACCGAAACAGGAACTGTGTCGGGTTACTGAACATTTTCATCAATAAATGTAGGTTTTTATTACATCTCCAGTGTTGGATTCGTCCTTTTGATCAGCCTCTACTTTCTCCTGTTGGGTTATTTCCATTTATCCCCCACACTCTCCCCCCTACAACTGTATATTAACCAAAAACTTGGCCAACAATTACATTGTAAGATCATATCAAGAATAACACTAATTGAGCCATTTAAACGATAAATACCTCCCCCGAACATATTTATGTTTATCTTAATCTTATATACCGCTCAGCTTCATCAGATCACAGTGGTTTACAAATACAAAACAATGGTTTACAAATACAAAACAGAAAATAACTCCATTATGCAGATAGGAAGGATCCAGTACATTTATAACAAGAACATTCACACTGAATAACAAATAGAAGCAAAAACCAAAACCAAACCCTCCTTCCCACATTGCAGACTCATCAATAAATCTTAACCTCTCCCTTTTCATAAACATCAAAAGCCTGACCAAAAAAAAGAAACTTTTAAGCATGATTTTACATTTTCTTAGATATGCTTCTGCTCATTAATATTTCAGCAGCCCATTCCATAATTCTGGCGCTATACAAAAAAAAATACAAACATATCAGATCCTGCACATTCACATTTCCAAAGCTGTAATATTCATTAAACCAAAACTAAAATGTTTTTCTTGTACCTTTATTGTCTGGATAGCTTGGCTCTGTAGCTCATGTCCGCATTTTGTAGGGTTTTGGTTATTATCCCCCAGATTCTGTATAGGTCGGCCAAAGTTGGGTGAACAGTTTTGGGCGAGGATCCCAGATCCACACATAAACTAATTAGCTATTTAGGCAATAATCAATTTATTTATTTATTAGAATTTTTTTGCCGCCTTTTTTGAAGGAATTCACTCAAGGCGATGTACAGTAAGAATAGATCAAACATGAGCAATAGGCAATTAGAGCAGTAAAAATATTCAAACAGCAATACAAAGTTTGGCATGGTATACTACTTGCAATGACAACACAATATGTACTAGAACATTATAATTGGTAGTGAGGGGTAAGGCAAAGTTGTAACATATAGATGAATAAGAAAGTATTCTTTGTAACTTGAAAAGCAAATGTAAAAAAAAATAATCTATATAAATAATTCCCACCTCCAACGTTCTGAAGCTCACTCCATGGCAGTGAAACCCTGAAGCCGTGAACCCATGAAGCCCTGTAGTGTTCGTAGGCTCAAAGTACCAGTCATAGACTGCCCCCCCTCAGCCCCACCCCACCCACACATAATTCGCAACTCCAATGTTCTGAAGCTGCCTCCGTCCAAGTGAAGCCCTGAAGCCTTGAAGCCCTGTAGTGTTCGTAACCTCACAGCCGCACTCAGCCCCGCCCCCACACAATATGTCACTCAACCACTCACAGCACCCCTCTCACTCCCGCTCCAGCTAACCCACCAGCACTCAATGAAAGCTGCCGACCCCCGCCACCGCCACCACCAACTTTGCACCCCCCCTGCCGATGACCCTCCCGCCGCCAACCCACCATTCCCCCCCTCGGTGTATCAACCCCCTCCCCCCGGCACATCAACCCCCTCGCCACCCGCACCTGCCACTGGTAACGCTGTCCGGCCGCTGCTGCTTCTCCTGTTCAGCAGCAGCAGCGGCCGCTACAAAAAGAAAAAAAAGCCATAAATGTTTTAAAACCTGAAACGTGGCACCGTAGACAGCCATCAGGCATTGGCTGTTGGCTCTGCAGCTGCTCCTCCTCTCGCCTCCACGTCACTGCCCCTGGAGTAAGACCCCAGAGGAGCACAGCGACGTGAGAGGCGAGAGGAGGAGCAGCTGCAGAGCTGACAGCCAATGCCTGATGGCTGTCTACGGTACCGCATTTCAGGTTTAAAAACATTTATTGCTTTTTTTCTTTTTGTAGTGGCGGCTGCTGCTCAACAGGAGAAGCAGCAGTGGCCGCACAGCGTTACCAGTTGCAGCTGCGGGTGGCGAGGGGGTTTGATACTCGGGGGGGGGGGAGGGGAGGGTCGCTGGACATGGGTGGATGGAGGGGGAACAGGAGGGGGAAGAGGAGGAGGGGAGGGTCGCTGGGCATGGGTGGCTGCAGGGGGGCAGGGGGAGAGGAGGGTCGCTGGACAGGCATGGCTGGAGGGGGCAGGGGAGAGGGAGGGGGAGGAGGTCCTGAGACCAGAGAGGTGGGGGTGGGGAGGGGGGACCTGCGAGAGGGGGGGTGGGGGCACACACTCCCTCACTGTCTCTCACATACACTCTGACACACTCTCTCTGTCTATCACACTCTATCTCTCTGTCACACACACACACACACAGACACTCTGTCTCTCACACACTCTGTCTCTCTCTCATTCTCTCTCTGACACACACACTCCATCTCTCACACACACTCTCTCTCAAACATACACACTCCGAGGAAAACCTTGCTAGCGCCCGTTTCATTTGTGTCAGAAACGGGCCTTTTTACTAGTCAAATATAATTATTTTACAACAAGGAATGAATTTTTACACTGAAGAAGGTTAATGTTACACTTCAGTTTTTTTGACAGCATCAGGCTTAAAGACAGAGGGAGAAAAGAAGAATGTGACTGGTTAAAATTATATTGAAAATAAAAATATAGAAATACACTCTCTCTCTTTCTCTCTTTCTCAACACACACACTCAGGGCCGCTGAGGGGGGGGGGGCAAGGGGGACAAAATTCCCCGGGCCCGGGCCTCCAAGGGGGGGCCCGATGCCAGGGTTTCTCTCCTTCTCCTGCTCCCAGGCCGCCAGCGCTGCAGTTCCCGGTCTCACCTGCCTGCCCTCGGCTCCGTCGACAGCCCCCCTCCGTCTGCCACCAGGACCCCTGCATTCAAATCAGCAGCGCCTCACCTCCGTGTGAAAGCAGCAGATCGCCTCCCTCATGGGCGTAGACTGGGGGGGGGGCGAGGGGGGGCAATGCCCCCCCAAACGCAGGGCCGGCAACAGGCAGCTCTCTCTTCACCCCACCCTCTCCCCGTTCCTTCTCCTCCCCCCCTGCCCCCCCCCCTGAGCCGGCTCTCCTCCCTCCCTCCGTATCCATCCCTCACTGACCTGATCTTCGAATCCTTTGCCTGCCCGCTAGGCGCTAGCGCTCTCTCCCCTGCTGGTTCGCGCTTTAAAAATGGCCGCCGAGACTTTCAGAGGCGGCCTCGCGAGAAGTCTCGGGGCCATTTTGAAGCGTGAACCGGCAGTGGAGAGTCAGCGCTAGCGGGCCGGGCAGGTGAAAAATTCGAAGATCGTTGGTGAGGGACAGATCCGGAGGGAGGGAGGAGAACTGGCTCGCTGGGGGGGGGGGGGAAGGAACGGGGAGAGGGCGGAATGAAGGGAGGGGAGAGGAGGGTCACTGCTGGACTAAGTGGATGGAGGGCAGGGGAAAGGAGGGCCACTGGGTATGGGGGCAGGGGAGAGGAGGGTCACTGCTGGACTGGGTGGATGGAGGGCAGGGGAAAGGAGGGCCACTGGGCATGGGGGCAGGGGAGAGGAGGGTCACTACTGGACTAAGTGGATGGAGGGAAGGGGAAAGGAGGGCCACTGGGTATGGGGGCAGGGGAGAGGAGGGTCACTGCTGGACTGGGTGGATGGAGGGCAGGGGAAAGGAGGGCCACTGGGCATGGGGGCAGGGGAGAGGAGGGTCACTACTGGACTAAGTGGATGGAGGGCAGGGGCAAGGAGGGCCACTGGGTATGGGGACAGGGGAGAGGAGGGTCACTGTTGGACTGGGTGGATGGAGGGCAGGGGAGAGAAAAGAAATGCTGGACATGGATGGAGGGGAGGAAAGAGTGAGGAAGGAGATGAGATGAGGGAAAAGGAAGAGAGGAGAAAAACTGCACATGGATGAAGAAAATAGGCAGAAGCTGAGGACCAGAAATGAAGAAGAAAGGAAGAAAGAAATAAATGGAAAGGAAGCCCTGAAAACGGAGTTAAGAGGACAGATAGCAGCAGAATCAGATACTGCACCAGCATGATCAGAAAAACAGTCACCAGACAACAAAGGTAGAAAAAAATCATTTTATTTTCATTATAGTGTTTGCAATATGTTCACTTTGAGAATCAGGTGCTCAACATTAAAAGTTTATATTTACTTATTTATACCCCCCCCCCCAGGCTCTCTCCCCGGCTGTAGCCAGCTCTGCAATTTGGGGGGGGGCGCAGAGGGGGACTGGGGGGAGAGCCTGTTGTTAAACATTTGCCAGCACACCACTGCCTGTTGCCAAACCCGCTGCCTCTCTGATTCAGTGGCTATCCATTGGCAAACGAACACTGGTTATTCCCAAAAAAGCCAGCTCTTGCTCCCTTCCTTCCTCCATATTAGCATAATTTGCATATACATATATGCAAATGAATATGCTAATATGCCCCGCCCCTTCCTTTGCCCCCCCAAATGAAACAGTCAAACTACGCCTATGGCCTCCCTTTGGGCCCTCCCTTCCTGTTTCCCTGGGGGGGGGGAATCATCTGGGGGGCAGCGGTGCTGGGGGGGGGGGCTTAGTCACCCACTGGGCCACCAGGGACTGGGTGCACATGTTGAGGGGAGTTAGGGGGGGGGCTGGAGACCCACCAGTTCTCTAGCCCTCCCTGAACCTGGGGGAGGGATTGTCAGGGGGACCGGAGGTCCGCCTGACTTCCAGCCCCCGTTGCTCGGGGCAGGGGTAGTTGGGGCCTGGTGGTCCCATGGACCTCCAGCCCCTGTGTTTGACAGGTTTGGGCTTTTGACAGCCCAGACCTGTCAAACAAGTGCGGGAGGATTGTGCTGAGTGCATGCTCGGGCACAATTCTCCTGCACTTCTACCCCATGATCAGAGATAATTGCGTGCTTAATTTTGCATGCAATTATCTCTGATCATCGGTGCAGAAAAGCCCTGTGCTTTTCCAGCGCTATTTTAGAGAGCTGTTTGGAACAGCGCGGGGCTTTTGATCATCTGTCTGTTGGTGCCTGAATCAAAAATGGCATCGATGACCTCCTAGTGGGGGCTACCTGTCTAGCACTGCTATTGTCTATAGTGTAGTAAAACCCCTGTTAGCTACTTAGCTTAGTAAAATGGTTCCATTATCATAGTAAAGGATTATTCTCCTGATGAGGGCAAGTCATTTAGCCATGTAAAAATGGCCAAATAAAAGGGCTTTTTCAAACCTGCTGTGCCCCTCCCCTGCCCACTTTAGTAAGTGGGTGAAAGCACACTCATTGTTTTGTGATGCATGTGCTCTGACCCGCATTTTCAAGGAGACATTGCTGAGTGCACTTTATTCTTGGTAATTTTAAAAGGGAAAATATATGCGTAATGAAATAAAATTAGACAAAAGCACATTCCTAGTAAGCAGTTGTAAAGAAACGCCTTACGATGTCGTAAGTTTTATATGAATTCTACCTGCTGTATACCACCTTGGGTGAATCTCTTCATAAAGGTGGTTAATAAATCCCAATAAATAAATAAACAGCTGCTTGATTTAAGATATCCACAGTTTCATCTTCTATTGGTAGACTAATCCAATGACAAACGAACCCCCCTGTTTACAAAGTGAATGGGCTATGTTGGCATTGTTGGAATGTATTGTATTTTACATGCATTGCCTGTCAGAAATGTTTTTCTCTGTGATTACTCTGTGACCTCTGATGTGAATTACTTAGAGAGGTCACACCCATGCAACTTCCTGTGGGGGTGAAACAGCACAGCACATGGAGCTCTAATGTTCTCTCCTAACCTGAGAGAAAGTATGGTGTGAGCATCCATTACCATCTAAGCACATGGAAAGAGCTGATAATCCAAATGTATAGTATTATGTATATATAAGCCTGTCTGAATATAATCTAACTACAAACTGTGAGTAAACAGATGTTTTGTTACTTCAACTTTAAAGTGACTCAGCAGTGAATTATTCTGGGGTATGTGAGAGAGATGAAGAATAGAAATTAACATTTCTAAAGCTGAAGCTGTGTGTATCAAAATCTGCTAATTATTTACTACAAATAATCCAACAAAAGGGTTATGGGCCCAGCCCAGGAATTGAAAAAGGAAAAAGAGAAATATTACCAGGCAGTGAAAAAGCCAAATTTTTCTCTTAAGTTTTAAAAGAAAGATTCAGTCTGTCTCTCTCTCCCCCCCACACACCAAACAGAAGGCAAGGCTAAGAAAATGGCTGAGGGAGGAAATTCACCATTTTTCCACTCTCTCAAGGTGCCTAAATTAACTGAATTTAATTATCAGCAGTGGGAACTAAGATTCAGATGTCTCCTTCAAGCAAAGAAATTAAGTATATGTTTAGACCAAAACAGAACAGCTGAAAATATGGCTGAATGGGACAATGCAAACTATTATGTGAAGTGCATGTTTTTTGAAGCTCTCTCAGAGAAACAAGCCATATTAGTGGAGGCAGAAGATACAGGAAAGGAAATTTTAGATAAGCTGAGAACTATGTATGCAACTACATATGCAAAACAGCAACCAATTTGGTTGGCAGAGTTGAATGAAACCAAATTAAGGGATAAAAGTAAGTGTAATGATCACATTATGCATCTTATGTCTTCATTTCAAAAGTTAGAACTTTCTGGAATTCCCATGTGTGATGCATTGAAAAGAGCATTTCTTTTTACCTCACTATCAAAGAAGTTTGATGTTTTTAGGTCTGTAAATGAAGCCATTGAAGGGCAATCTTTTGAACAGGCAGCTTCAAAACTCAGGCAGGAATGCATAATTAATGATTCTGAGGAGAAGTGTTTTCAAAGACAGTCAGAGAGAAATGAAACAAATTTCTTGGCAAAGAATAGAGGAAGGCGGAGCTATGTGAAAACTCCACCCAAGGGCAAGCTGATTTGCTACTCATGTGGAAAGGAGGGACATGTATCTAAATGGTGTAAGGAAACACAAAACACTCCCTCTAGCTCACCTAAGCCAATGGAACAAAAGAATTTTCCAAGCAGAAAATGTATGAAAGACAATGATAAACATAATAGCTTTCTAATGGCAGAAAAATCTTTGACTATGGTAAATAATAATTCAAATGAAAGTACTTGGATTTTGGATTCGGGGAGCACATGCCATTTAACCAATTGTAAGGATTTCTTTCAGGAAATGAGTCCAGAAGAAGGTGTTCTTCATACTGCAAACGCAGGGACTACTGAGATCCAAGCAAAAGGCATTGGATTCTTAAAATGCAAAGTGTCTAATGAAGTTAAAGAAATTCCTGTAAGTGATGTCTTGTATATTCCCCAAGCAGTTTGCAATATGCTTAGTGTATCTACATTAGATAAGAAGGGATTTGCGATTCATTTTGAAAACAGTAAGTGCACAATCTCTAAAAATGATGAAGTGTATGCTGAAGCTTTTATGCATAATGATGTTTATAAACTGAGCATTTCAGGTGAAGCCTCACATATGGCGCAAGTAAGGAAGAATGATGGTAAATGTAGTCTGGAAATCTGGCACCGCCGCCTGGGACATCGTGATTTTAAGGTGATCCAGGATCTTTACAGTAAGCAACTTGCCACAGGCATTCAGATAAGTGCAGATACTGGTAAAATGGAGAAATGCATAGACTGTGTTACTCAAAAAGGTGTGAGACCCTCATTTCCTGCATACACAGGAAGTAGGAGTAATAAAGTACTGGACTTAATACACAGTGACTTATGTGGACCGTTTAATATCCCATCATTGGGAAATAACAGATTTGTGCTAATATTCTTGGATGATTTCTCTAGATACTGTGTGGCCTATTTGCTGAAAGAAAAAAAGTCAAGTCACAGACATGCTGAAGAAATACGTAGCCATGGTGAGCAATAAATTTGAAAGAAAACCAAAGGTTCTTCAGACCGACAATGGTGGTGAGTTCACTTCACAAAGCATGCGCACATTTCTAAAACAAGAAGGCATTCAGCATATCACAACAGTAGCTTATACACCAGAGCAAAATTCTGTTGCAGAGAGAAAATTTAGGTCACTTGTGGAAATGACCAGATGTATGCTGTCAGATAGCAATCTCCCTAAAAGACTATGGGGGGAAGCCATTCTCACAGCAGTGTACCTACAAAACAGAATGCCAACTAAAGGCGCTGAGCGCACACCACATGAGACATGGCATGGTAGGAAGCCAAACCTGTCACACATAAGAACATTTGGAAGTACAGCATATGCTCATGTACCAAAGCAAAGAAGGCATAAGCTGGATTCCACAACAGAAAGGGGCATTTTAGTTGGCTATGCTCCAGGACACAAAGGATATAGAATTTTGAATCTGAAAACTGGCATTGTTGGCATAAGACATGTTACATATTTTGATGAAAACAAAAGGGTTGATAAAGGCTGGATTATCCCAGATGAGCCTTATCATCCAGAATATGAAACTAGAACCATAATAGACATGCCAGTGTATATAAATGCCATACCAAGGCAGATGTCTGAAAGCAACTCATCTGTATCTAATGAGGAACAGGCAGAGGAAGCAGACACAGAAAGGATCATTGAAGAAGACAGTACAGTTGGAGAAGGGGAATCAATTGGAGAAGGACTCTCAGATTTAGAGGATGCGGAAAGGTCAGACCAACCTGTTGTCAGACGCTCATCCAGGGAAAACAAAGGTGTTCCACCCCCAAGACTGTCTTACCTAACAAAGTCAGCAGAAGCTCAAGAGCCCTTAACATGGGATGAGATTGAGAAAATGCCAGCAGAAGAAGCTGCTGAATGGCGTAAAGCTGCACAAGAAGAAATTGATGCATTGCATAAAAATAATACTTGGATTCTTACAAAATTACCTCCTGGCAAGAAAGCTATAGGATGCAAATGGGTATTCAAGTTAAAAGGGAATGCAGTAGGAATTTTGAGCAGAAGGGTCAGCTCACCTACCAAATCAGATTGGACTGCAGTTAAAAGGATGGTAAGGTATTTAAAAGGTACCATTGATTGTAAATTAAAGATTTCAGCCAATAGTAATCCAAAACTAATATGTTACTGTGATTCAGATTGGGCAGGGGATCATTCTGATTATAAATCCACAAGTGGATATGTGTTTATGTATGGAAATGTACAAATTTCTTGGGCCAGTCATAAACAAAGTATTGTGAGTCTGTCTTCTACAGAAGCTGAATATGTGGCTGTATCAGAAGCATGCAGAGAACTGATGTGGATTGAAAAACTTTTGCTGGATTTTGGAATAGATGAACAGAGACCAATCCAGATAATGGAAGATAATCAGAGCTGCATCAGGCTGTCACAGAATGACAAGGTTCAGTCACGCACCAAGCACATCGCAACGAAATACCACAACGTGCGAGAGTTGGCGAAAGAAGGGGTCATCAGTCTAGACTATTGTCACACCAGTGAGATGACAGCTGACATCATGACCAAACCGTTACCCAGAGAACGTTTTGAGAATCTGCGTATAAAGCTTGGACTTTGTGAGAATTAATAATTGCATGACAGTTATGCATGAGAAGGGGTTTGTTGGAATGTATTGTATTTTACATGCATTGCCTGTCAGAAATGTTTTTCTCTGTGATTACTCTGTGACCTCTGATGTGAATTACTTAGAGAGGTCACACCCATGCAACTTCCTGTGGGGGTGAAACAGCACAGCACATGGAGCTCTAATGTTCTCTCCTAACCTGAGAGAAAGTATGGTGTGAGCATCCATTACCATCTAAGCACATGGAAAGAGCTGATAATCCAAATGTATAGTATTATGTATATATAAGCCTGTCTGAATATAATCTAACTACAAACTGTGAGTAAACAGATGTTTTGTTACTTCAACTTTAAAGTGACTCAGCAGTGAATTATTCTGGGGTATGTGAGAGAGATGAAGAATAGAAATTAACATTTCTAAAGCTGAAGCTGTGTGTATCAAAATCTGCTAATTATTTACTACAAATAATCCAACAGGCATTACTGCACTGGCAGCTGCTAGCGTGACTTTGTAAATAGGGGGGAAATGTGTGGATTTGCATTTGAAATAAAATTATTTGATGACATCACAAACACAGCAATGTTGCACACAGGAGGAGATGTGCATTTATTAGGCAATTAGGGGTAAATTCTATAAGTGGTGCCTGAAAATTGGCTCCTAAAATTTTACACCGAGCAGAAAATGCTCAAGTATGCATCCTTTATAGAATAGCACTTAGGGCATAAACTGTGCCTAACTTTAGGCGCTGGCAATTTTTAAATACTGGTGCCTAAGGTGTCCTTTTACTAAGATGCGCTGAAAAATGGCCTGCGCTGGTGTAGACGCATGTATTGGACGTCTGCAGGTCCATTTTTCAGCACACCTGCAAAAAAAGGCCTTTTTTGGGGGCCAAAAATGCATGTGTGGCAAAATGAAAATTGGCGTGCGTCCATTTTGGGCATGAGACCTTACTGCCACCCATTGACTTAGCGGTACAGTCTCACATGTTAACTGGGCTGTAATCGTCAGCATGTGTACAATGCCGATTACCATCTGGCACCAAGCACCGGAAGATTTTCTGGCGCGCGTAAAAAATGAAATTACCGACTGGGCCACACGGTAGCTGGGCGGTAGTTAAAAATTGATGCACATTGGACGAATGTACATGCCTACGCGGCTTAGAAACAAGGGACCCTATATTAGGCACAGTTCGGCTGAATTCTGTATTTACACAAGTAAAAATTTGAAACGCCCCTAATCATTCTGCCTCCAAAATTTATGCACATTAGGATTTATGCGCACATCATTCTAGAATATGATCTGTGTGTAAATCCTAATTAAGGCCAATTAACAATAATTGGTTGTTAGCAGTCAATTATTGGCACTGATTGACATGTTAAGCAGCATTCTTAGTAGACTGGCCACATAGACATCCCAGCAGAGCAGTGGGGCACCTAGGGGTCACTGTATGGACTTCACACAAAAGGTCCCAGGTACACATCTCACTGTTATCCCCTTATATTGTATGGTGAGCCCTCCAAAATCCGCCAAAAAACCTACTGTACCCAACTATACACCACTTCAATAGCACTTATGACAGCAGGTATAGCCTATATGTGGGTACATTAGGTTTGGGGGCGGGATTTGAGGGGGGCTGACAGTTTCCACCACAAGTGTAATAGTTAGAGTGAACTATGGGCCTGGGTCACTTTCTCTACAATGCACTGCACTAGCCACTAGGATATTCCAGGGATTCGCTTGCTGCTCCAATAGGACTGGCCATAACATCTGAAGCTGTCACAGAGGCTGGTATGTACTGTTTCACTTACATCTTTGTGGGGTGGGAGGGGGGGGGGTCAGTGACCACTGAAGGAGTAAGGGGCTATGCAATGGTCATCTGGTCATTTAGGGTACTCTTTTGTGACTTATTCATTAATAAAACAGATCTAGACCAAAATGTCCAACTTGGATATTTTTGTTTTGTTCCATTATGGCAGAAAAATGTCCAAGTGTTAGGAACACCTAGATTCTGCCCTTAACATATCCCTTACATGCCCCATTGTGATGTGAATGCACTTCTGACGTACGTCATAGAAAAATGTTTAAAAATTGGTTTCAAAAATACCAATTTGGACATTTTTGTGAGAAAAACATCCAAACGCAGAGTGATGCCACTTTTTAGATGTTGTTCTCTTTTAAAAATGAGCCCCTAAGTCTTCTGAATTAAAATTTTTAGAGATGAATGAATTAATTAATTGCTGGGGTTAAAATGACTGAGAAAGGGAGAATTGAGTGTATTAATGGTAGGCATTTATATTTTGTGAATTTGGAGATAAATTGAGAATATTAGTGATATAGCTAATGAAATGGGTTTACAGTGGAAGTTTAGAGGCAGAGCTTAGGGAGAGCTAGGCGCCAATAATTTTGGCGGGCAGCAGGCTGTGGAAATTCAGCAGGCAGGTAAGAGGTTGAGAAACTGCGGTCATTAGGAATTTAAGTCAATTCCCACCTGATCCCTCCCTCATTTTGGTTTGCTATGGGTAAATGGGGTTAGTTGTTTAGTGTTGTGGTATTGGTTAAAAGGGATTATAGTCACAGCAGCGGTAAATTTTTATGTGAATTTAAGTGACCTTCATTTAAGGACAATGGTTCAGCTTGATTTGTGGATTGACGTGATGTAATCTGCTTGTGTGCAAAACCACTATAAGCAAAAGTGAGGCCTTGATGTCACTGTAGATCACACTTTACAAGTGGAGTTTTGAAAATTAATTCATTTGATGGAATATGTATGTAAAGCTAGGTCAGCACAGTCTAGCTTTTGGAAAGCGAATAAAGTGAAATGAAGGTCGTATTGAGTTTGACAAGTTAATCTTATATGTTATGATTATAATATAAAGCTGCGGCCAAATTAATTGTCCAACAAATGAAGTAATTTGATTTATTCATGTGTGAGTTATGAAGAGATGCAGTGTAAGTGCAAATGCTAAGTTGTAAGAGCCATACAGAAACATTGGGGTATTCTAACTGCGATGCCAGTTTTTGCAGCCTCTATCATTCGGTTCGCATTCAGTCATGGGAAGAATTTTAAAGAACTCCTGTGTCCCTCAGAATTACCCGATAAAAATACCACAGGTAGGTCTGTGCAACTTACTTCAGGTCATAAGAGTTGCAAGGAGTGTCCAATATGTGCTCTGATGACAGAGGCTTCCTCCTTTGTAGATCCGAATACCAATTATGTTTATCACCTATCAGTGGATACTTCCTGTAAGACTGATTATGTTGTTTACTGTATAGTATACCCTTGCAAGAAATTATATTTTGGGCAGACCACAAAAAAATTAAGTATTTGTCTGAATGGACATAAGAGTACAATTACTACCTGAAAGACTACCTCCCCTCTAGCAGTACATTGTTCAGTTACTGTTAATAGTATTGCAACAGGTTATTCCTTCCTGGGATGAACAAAGATGGATTTTCAGGTTGTAAGTGAGTGCTCTCCATAGATGTGGGAGACATGAGTAATGTTATAGGAGTTCTGAATGCTATAAAAGCTGACAGATAATTCTCACTGTTTAATTTTCCATTGAGTTTTTATTTTTACTGTCTGCATGTGTGAGTACAACTTAAAAAATAAGGAGACTGTCAATGATTGAAAAACGTATCCACTCTCTAAGAGTAGCTTTTTAACTTAGAGTTAGCACTCTGCTTGGGTGAGTTATTACTCTGAGAATTTCTCCAGCTATTCTTTGGATAAATTTAGTGCTCTTTACATCTTCACATACATACATTTTCCTCAGTTGATGTGGATTGTGGAATTTGTTCTGTATGTCCTCCATGATATTTAGTACTTAGCACCCTGGTTTGTAGTTACTATCAGTTATTGGTATACCAGTGGTCTTACTGGGAATTATATATTAGAATTTGACCCATACTTCCACAGCATAACCAGCCTGCCTGGGAAATGGAATACATTCTGGGAATCAAGCCCAGATTCTCTGTATAGGAGGTTTACAGTCCCACCCCTAAACCACTGGACAGGTCTCCATGACTGGTTTTTCATTGGTGTAGTACAGATGTGGAATTCTGACAGCATACAGTGAAGCACATCTAAAAGGTAAATCGTGCTGTGCAAACATTTCAGCTGAATGTTGGCTGATTATTGAAACCTTGCCCTCTGCTTTCCCATGTACAAGTTCAGTTATTTTAGTACTGCTGCTTTGCAACAGGCAGGTTCACATGTTTCTGCCCAGCAGCTGTAGTTTTAATTTTTTTTTTCTCCAGGAAAAATAGTTGGGAATAAATTCTAAAGAACTCATTTAGACATAGGGAAGAAACTATTTCCAGAAGTGGTTAGGTTTCTACAGCTGGCAATTGGACTACATCCTTGCAGTGAATAGAGGATTAACTGAATGAGTTAATCAGTCATTTTCTGCTATCACCTACCATCAGAAGGATCCATTGTAGGGCTAAATGCTTTACTGGGCGGTTAAAGAGGGAGGATAGGTCTCTTCTGATAACATGATTGACCGGTCCTTCTCCAAAGACATGAATACACAGGAACAGAGACTATCAGTGATAGTATCAGGTATGGTTCTTGACTGGTTCAAATCTTTACTGAAAGCTCAAACTTTTCAGTCACTGTTGCAAGTAAACACTTCATCAGTTTTTCCGCTAACATGCAGAGTTCCGCAGGGATCTATTCTGCAACTTCTATTTAGAATCTTTTTAGGTCCATTAGAAACACTTATTCCTTACTTATGGAACCAATTACCAGTTTTGTCAAGGATGGAGACTTCCCTGAATTGATTAAATTAAAATTGAAGTCTTATTTTTTTTGCACAAGCCTTTGGTAGTGGTGGCTGACCTGGTGGGGGGGCACTGCAGATGGCCTGAGGGACAGATATTAATGTTGGAATAGATGTAGGTTAGAAATTTGTTCTTGTATGGATGATGAGAACGAGTCTTTTCTTTTATTGATTGGCGTTCTTTTCTATACATTTTTAAAAAATTGTAAACTACTCTGGCCTTTTGAAAAGTGGTATATCAAGTGATGTAAACTATTAATATCTCTACATACTTTCATGCTGATGACATCCTTTTGGTGTATCATACTGTATCATACTCTGTAGTCCTGTCTGGAAGCTGTAGCAATGTGGTTGAAAGTCAATCATTTGATTCTCAATGTTGATAAGACTGTTGCATGTTGGGTTTCCAACCATCTGCCTCCACTTACCATTGTTTCTACTCTATTTGGTCTTTCTCAACCGCTGGTCGATTCTTTTAGATAGTTGAGCTTTATTATTGACTCTCATCTCACTTTCACAAAGCAAATTTCCTCTGTCCTTCGATCTGGTTTCTGTGTATTATGACAATTATATTCAGTTCATCCTTTTCTTAATTCAAATGTTCTACATACCTTATACCATGCTTATGTGACCACACGTTTAGACTATTGTAATGTGGTCTATGCAGGCTTACCTTCATCTGTTTTAAAAAGACTGCAATCATTTCAAAACACAGAAGCCCATTTACATTGTCGGGCTAAATGTAGGGATCATGTTACCCCACTTCTTATTTATTTATTTGTTGCATTTGTATCCCACATTTTCCCACCTATTTGCAGGCTCAATGTGGCTTACATTATGCAGTAATGGTGATCGCCATTTCCGGAATGAGAAATACAAAGTGGTATTGCAATTAAAGTTCATAAGTGACAGAGTAAATTAAGCAGTCAAGTATAGAGAGTTCATTTCCGGAATGAGAAATAAAGTGGTATTGCATTAAAGTTTATTAGTGCCAAAGTAAATGAAGCAGTCAGGTATAGAGAGTTCGGTTTTGTCCAGTTTTGGTATAAGTTTTGTTGTCTGGTAATTTAGGATGGATCATTGTGGTATGCCTTTTTGAACAGGTTGGTTTTTAGTGATTTTCGGAAGTTTGTTAGGTCGTGCATTGTTTTTATGACGTTTGGTAGTGCATTCCATAGTTGCGTGCTTATGTAGGAGAAGCTGGATGCATATGTTGATTTATATTTTAGTCCTTTGCAGCTGGGGTAGTGGAGATTCAGGAATGTGCGTGCTGACCTTTTTGTGTTCCTGGTTGGTAAGTCTATGAGTTCTGACATGTAGACCAGGGCCTCGCTGTGAATGATTTTATGAATCAGGGTGCAAATTTTGAACACAATATGTTCTTTAAGTGGGAGCCAGTATAGTTTTTCTCTTAGGGGTTTGGTGCTTTCATATTTCATTTTTCCAAATATGAGCCTGGCTGCTGTGTTTTGGGCAGTTTGGAGTTTCTTAATGATTTGTTCTTTGCGTCCGGCATAGATTGCATTGCAGTAATCTAGGTGGCTTAGCACCATTGATTTTACCAGGCTGTGGAATATTTCCCTTGAGAAGAAAGGTTTTAGTCTTTCGAGTTTGCACATTGAGTGGAATATTTTCTTTGTTTTATTTTTCGCATGGCTTTCTAGTGTGAGATTTCAGTCAATTGTAACTCCGAGAATTTTCAGGCTATCTGAAACAGGAAGGGTGTAGTCTAGGGTGTTCATAGTGGTGGGTTTGTTTGTGTTATTCTGTGATGAGAGGATGAGACATTGTATTTTTTCTGCGTTGAGTTTTAATTGAAATGCATCCGCCCATGAATTCATGATTTGGAGGCTGTGTTTGATTTCATTTGTGATTTCTGTTAGATCATGTTTGAACAGGATGTAGATCGTGACATTGTCTGCGTAGATGTAAGGATTAAGGCCTTGGTTGGATAGTGATTTGGCTAGAGGTGTCATCATTAGGTTGAAAAGGGTCAGTGAAAGCTTCCTATTTGCTCCAGGATTGAATTTAAAATCTTGTTGTTGACTTTCAGAGCACTTCAGACAGGCACCCCAGTCTATCTGTTTAATCTTACCATATCCTATATTCCAGTACACATTTTGCAGTCATTAAATGACCATCACTTTTTTTTCTCCAATCTCTTTCACAGGCACACTGGGAGTCTACTAGAGCCAGTGCATTTTTCATTTTTGGCACTCTCTCTCTGGAATGCTTTGCCTCTGGGACTTCGCTCTGAAATGTTTTATAGACAATTTAAGGTGGATTTCAAAACTCTCCTTTTTACTGAGATTCTTTTTTCTTATTCAGGGACCCTGGATAGGAGAATGATAGGGACAATCACTACGTTGTGTTCTCTGTGTATGCCTTTCTTCTCTCTGTTGGAATGTATGTAAACCTTTCCTATTTTTATTGGAGTTCTTTTCTTTCTTGGTTGTTGATTTTATTTTATTTTGTACATCGCCTAGACTTGGCTAGTCGGCAATTAATCAAATGTTTTAAATAAACATAAACTGTAGACCCCATATCATGTGACTCAATATTACACACTGGAAACAGCGAAGATAACTAGAAAATAAGTCTTCTGACAATACTTAGTGTGTCCAAGTTTTATTGTATAACAATATAGACGCAACATGGCTTTGTCTTGGCCGACTGGCCTGCCTCAGAAGTCTGTATAATCTCTCAAAGATGTCTTGATGGAAAGAACAATGTTTCTTGTGAAAGATGAAGACTGATATGGTAGAACCCAAAAGCTCAATCAAAAATTCTGCTCTGGATTGATGAACAATTGTCTCCTTATCAAAAGGGTAAATGCGGCAGCGTCTAGAATCTTCCACGTACTGCCACCTCCTCCTCCCTTCAATAATTCTTTGCTGTTTCCTATGTGCTTTTGAGTGTGCGAAGATTAGTGTTCTTCTGTGCTTACATAGACTCGATATTACACACCACACTGTAGGCCCAATACAATGTGGATTCACTTTTAACATGATGAAATATCTTGCATTCTAATGGGGTTCTATTGGGTCTATAGTGTATTTGGGGAAATTACACAATTACTATGACAAGAACGGCATAGTGCATTGGTTTCCTTCTTGGCCTGGCACCCTGGGCAGGCACCACCATAGAATTGCCATACTAGGTCAGATCAAAGGTCATTGAGACCATCATCCTGTTTCCAATAGTGGCCAATCCAGGTCATAAGTACCTGGCATAACTCCAAAAAGTATTAAGAGTTAACATACATCCAGGAGTAAGCTGTGGTTTTACCCACGTCTACCTTTAATAACAGGTTTATAGACTTCCAGGAATTTGTCTAAAACTTTTTAAAACTCAGTTTTTGCTAACCGTTTTTTAATCACATCCTCCGGCAGCAAGTTCCAGAGCTTAACTAAAGGCTCCTTTTACTAAGGATTAGTGTGGCCTAATGATTAGTGTGTGCTAAATGCTAAGAATCCCATTTTATTCCTATTCTTAGCATTTAGTGTGCACTAAATCCATTAGTGCATCTTAGTAAAATGAGCCCTACAGTGGTGGAAATAAGTATTTGATCCCTTGCTGATTTTGTAAGTTTGCCCACTGACAAAGACATGAGCAGCCCATAATTGAAGGGTAGGTTATTGGTAACAGTGAGAGATAGCACATCACAAATTAAATCCGGAAAATCACATTGTGGAAAGTATATGAATTTATTTGCATTCTGCAGAGGGAAATAAGTATTTGATCCCCCACCAACCAGTAAGAGATCTGGCCCCTACAGACCAGGTAGATGCTCCAAATCAACTCGTTACCTGCATGACAGACAGCTGTCGGCATTGGTCACCTGTATGAAAGACACCTGTCCACAGACTCAGTGAATCAGTCAGACTCTAACCTCTACAAAATGGCCAAGAGCAAGGAGCTGTCTAAGGATGTCAGGGACAAGATCATACACCTGCACAAGGCTGGAATGGGCTACAAAACCATCAGTAAGACGCTGGGCGAGAAGGAGACAACTGTTGGTGCCATAGTAAGAAAATGGAAGAAGTACAAAATGACTGTCAATCGACAAAGATCTGGGGCTCCACGCAAAATCTCACCTCGTGGGGTATCCTTGATCATGAGGAAGGTTAGAAATCAGCCTACAACTACAAGGGGGGAACTTGTCAATGATCTCAAGGCAGCTGGGACCACTGTCACCACGAAAACCATTGGTAACACATTACGACATAACGGATTGCAATCCTGCAGTGCCCGCAAGGTCCCCCTGCTCCGGAAGGCACATGTGACGGCCCGTCTGAAGTTTGCCAGTGAACACCTGGATGATGCCGAGAGTGATTGGGAGAAGGTGCTGTGGTCAGATGAGACAAAAATTGAGCTCTTTGGCATGAACTCAACTTGCCGTGTTTGGAGGAAGAGAAATGCTGCCTATGACCCAAAGAACACCGTCCCCACTGTCAAGCATGGAGGTGGAAATGTTATGTTTTGGGGGTGTTTCTCTGCTAAGGGCACAGGACTACTTCACCGCATCAATGGGAGAATGGATGGGGCCATGTACCGTACAATTCTGAGTGACAACCTCCTTCCCTCCGCCAGGGCCTTAAAAATGGGTCGTGGCTGGGTCTTCCAGCACGACAATGACCCAAAACATACAGCCAAGGCAACAAAGGAGTGGCTCAGGAAGAAGCACATTAGGGTCATGGAGTGGCCTAGCCAGTCACCAGACCTTAATCCCATTGAAAACTTATGGAGGGAGCTGAAGCTGCGAGTTGCCAAGCGACAGCCCAGAACTCTTAATGATTTAGAGATGATCTGCAAAGAGGAGTGGACCAAAATTCCTCCTGACATGTGTGCAAACCTCATCATCAACTACAGAAGACGTCTGACCGCTGTGCTTGCCAACAAGGGTTTTGCCACCAAGTATTAGGTCTTGTTTGCCAGAGGGATTAAATACTTATTTCCCTCTGCAGAATGCAAATAAATTCATATACTTTCCACAATGTGATTTTCCGGATTTAATTTGTGATGTGCTATCTCTCACTGTTACCAATAACCTACCCTTCAATTATGGGCTGCTCATGTCTTTGTCAGTGGGCAAACTTACAAAATCAGCAAGGGATCAAATACTTATTTCCCCCACTGTATGTCCTGATCTTCGCAGGTACTTTCTAGGAAGTAAGCAAATGTTTAGTTATAATTAATCCATATTTCAGTTACCTTCAATTTTTAAGGACAATAAACAATCTTTAGTTTATTGCATCTCTGTCTGGACTGATAAAGAATCCTGGTGGTTTGTGTGTTGGGTCTGTGAGTACTTTCTAGGAAATATGGGACCACTGGGAGCGTGGTCCCAGTAACGTAGAAGTCACTGGGGATAATTTGAGAGCTGGAGACTCGCCCAAAGGTGGTTGTGACCCAGTTGGAGAGAGGAGGGTGCTAGTGTAGAGTAGGGTTATCATATGTCCGGATTTCCACGGACATGTCCTCTTTTTGAGGGCGCTGTGGGGAGTCCGGGTGGGTTTCCAAGTTTCCTCGATTTCTCCTGGTTTCTCAGTTCGGGTCATCACATGACATGTCCTGAGTCTGACCTATCATGAGTATGCACGGGGCGTGGGACGATGCCGGCAGGCAGGCTGCAGTGTCTGTGCCTGCAGCCTGCCAGAAATCAGCTGATCTAAAAGTCATCGAGGGGGCGGGCGGCGGCGGCAGCAGCAGCAGTGAAGGCATGCAGGCTCCCTCCAAGTCCCCTTCCTCCTCCCCCCTTCCTCCCCCCCTTCGTCCTTCCCCTCCGAATTTAAAAAGTCATCTCTCTTCTTACCTTGTCGGGGTTACGGCGGCGGCAGGCCGGCAGCAGCAGTGAAAAGCACTGCGTGCACGCTTCAGCCCTGCTTCCCTTCTCTGCCTCTCAGCTCTGGTCCCATCCTCATTTCCTGTTTCTGCAGGGGCGGGACCAGAGCTGACAGACAGAGAAGGGAAGAAGGGCTGAAGCATGCACGCAGCGCTTTTCACTGCTGCTGCCGGCTTGCCGCCGCCATAACCTCGATGAGGTAAGAAAGAGATTACTTTTAAAATTCGGAGGGGAAGGAGGGGGAACCCTAGAACTTGGAGGGACCCTGGAACTCGAAGGGAGGAAGGGAGGGATGGGGGGCTGGAACTGGAAGGAAAGAAGGGAGGGGAAGGGGGGACTGGGAAGGGTAGACCACGGGCAATAGAGCAGGGGTGTAGCTACTATGGGGCCATGGGTAGGATTACAATATGTCCAGATTTATCCGGACATGTCCTCTTTTTGAGAGCATGTCCAGGCAACTGGGCGGGTTTTGCCAATCTGCCCATTTGTCCAGAAATCTGGACAAACAGGCAGATTGCTAGCCTCCCCTCCCTTTATTTACTAGTGCCCTGGTGGTCTAGTGACCTCTTCCACCTTAGGGACAGGAAAGAGCCCCCTCTTTCCTGCCCTGAGCGCTGCTTTGCATGCATCCTTCCTGTTGCTGATCCTCGGCGCTGATTCAAAATGGCCGCCGAGAGTTGACGTGACCTCATGAAACTTCAACTCTTAGCGGCCATTTTGAATCGGCGCCGAGGATCAGCAACAGGAAGGATGCATGCAGGGCAGTGCTCCGGGCAGGAAAGAGGGGGCTCTTTCCTGCCCAGAAGAGGTCACTAGACCACCAGGGCAGTCATAAGTTAAGGGGAGGGGGGTGACGGGGTATGTGATGGGGGGAGGGGAAAATGTGACAGGGGGCAGAGTGAGGGTGTGATGGGGT
Source organism: Microcaecilia unicolor (assembly GCF_901765095.1). NCBI lineage: Eukaryota > Metazoa > Chordata > Amphibia > Gymnophiona > Siphonopidae > Microcaecilia > Microcaecilia unicolor. Next base: position 71,936,097 of record NC_044035.1, on the reverse strand, counting down.
GGAGCGAGGGTGTGACGGGTGGGGCGGGGTATGTGGTGGGGCGGGGCATGTGTCCTTTTTGGGGGACAAAATATGGTAACCCTAGTGTAGAGTACAAGTGGAAGGTGCAGGTGGATCTGAGCTGTGCTGGGGATAGACCCTCTAAGTGGCCGTGGGGTAACCCTAGGCAGGTGGCTAGGCATTTCGTGACAGACCCCTAAATGAATTCTTTGATTCTGTCTTCACCGAGGAAGATGTGGCAGAGATACCGGTGCCAGAAATGGTATTCAGTGCTAACAAGTCAGAGAAACTGAATTAAATCTTCGTAAACCTGAAAGATGTAATGGGGCAGTCTGACAAGCTGAAGAGTAACAAATCGCCTGGCAGGATGATATACATCTCAAAGTATTGATAGAATTGAAAAATGAACTTGCAGAACTATTGTTACTAATATGTAATTTATCTTTAAAATCAAGTATGGTACTGGAAGATTGGAGGGTGGCCAATGTAATGCCGATTTTTAAAAAGGGTTCCAGAGGTGAAATTACAGACCGGTGAGCCTGACGTTGATGCTGGGCAAAATGGTAGAGACTATTATAAAGAACAAAATTACTGAGCATATTCAAAAGCATGGATTAATGAGATAAAGCCAACATGGATTAGTGAAGGGAAATCTTGCCTCACCAATCTATTACATTTCTTTGAAAGGGTGAACAAACATGTGGATAAAGGTGAGCTGGTCAGTATTGTGTATCTGGATTTTCAGAAGGCATTTGACAAAGTATCTCATGAAAGACTCCAGAGGAAACTGGAACGTCATGGGATAGGAGGTAGAGTTTTATTGTGGATTAAAAATAGGTTAAAAGAGAGAAAAAAGACAGTTGGGTTAAATGGTCAGTATTTTCAATGGAGAAGGGTTGATAGTGAGGTTCCGCAGGGGTCTGTGCTAGGACCACTGCTTTTTAACATATTTATAAATGATCTAGATATGGGCATAACTAGTGAGGTAATTAAATTTTCTGACGACACAAAGTTATTTAAATTGTTAAATTGCAAGAGGATTGTGAAAATTTTCAAGAGGACCTTACGAGACTGGGAGACTGGGCATCCAAATGGCAGATGATGTTTAATGTGAGCAAGTGCAAAGTGGTGCAAGTGGGAAAGAGGAACCCAAAATATAGCTACATGAAGCAAGGTTCCACATTAGTACTGTGTACAATTCTGGTCACCACATCTCAAAAAAGATATAGTGGAATTAGAAAAGTGTTAATATATGACCTAGCTTTGGATCGACCACTGGAATAGTGAGGGCCAAAGCTATGAAGCCTAAAAAAACTAAAGAAGTACTGACTAGGCCAAATATCTGTAAAAAGCAGGTCTGAACCATGAGTTCTGACACAAACAGGTACAACTGTCACTTTAAATCAGATGAACAAAATGGAGTCTATTAGTTTTGTATAGAAGGCTACAGAGGTTATACAGGGTTCTTAAGATGGCGTAGAAAGTATTGCGACACAGACAGATGTGGAACTGTTATCTCAAAGCTTCTCAAAACATGCTGATAAGACTGTGTGGGAAAGTATCATCTCAGAAATTGAGAGCTAGGTTTCCCACCATTGACTTCTATGGAGAGGTTGTGTATAAAAGAGGGGAAAATGTGCCTTAACTGGGAGTCTTCTCAGACGGCGAAGCTCTGTCCGGTTGTACTCAGAATCTCTCTGCTGAATGTACCTGATTAAAGTCTGATGTCTGTACTTGTACCAACTTGAAGACTTGTCTTTGGGTAAGAAATAAAATGTATCTATTTATTCAAATCTATCTCTGTCTTTATTCTATCTTCTCTTTACCTTACATTTAGTTTACAAGGCAGATTACATACACTAAGTTTCTGGAGAAACTTAGACAGATTTTTAATAAGCATTATCTGGGAACATAAATGGCCCAGAGTATACCTAGATCCAAGAAGACAGAAAACAGTAGTTATGGGAATTAGAATTCTATTACAGCCCCTAATGCAAACCCAGAGCAGACCTCCTTGTGATTGGGTGACAATGGAGGTTGGAGAAACCATACAGAACCTGTTAGGTAAAATAGGTATCTTTAGTCCCCCGTGTGATCTGGAGTCAGAAAGAGGTCCAAGAGGGGGAAATTAAAACAGTGGTGGACCCCGTACGCTGTCTATACTCGCATCCCTTCTTAACCCCCATTTGAACGCAAGAGGGGATACTTGTATTGTGCGTTCAAATGTTCTATGTTATCTTTCTCTCACTTTTTTCTCATTTTTTCTCTTCTTTCCTTCCCCAATCTCCCTGCTGTTATTCCTTCATTTTTCCCCTATCACGGACACTGCCCACTTCAGGGGTATTGGGCACCAATATTCTGTCCATTCTCACCCCTACTTTAAATACTCTTCTATTCTTCTGTCTTTGTACTTTCTTCCCTGAATGTCTTCATGCCCTGCGCTGAACTATCACACCTGCTTCTCTGCCCTTTTCTATGCTGATTCTTTGAGTTCAAATTTTCATTTCTGTTTTTCTATATTCTGTTCTTTCTCGCCCTCTTTTCTTTCTCCTCTCCTGTCCATCTCTTTGATTTGCGTGATGTACGCAAGACTGTGCTTGTTGTGTGAATGGGGCATAACACCGAATCCAGGCGACTGCGATTTGGAGTTTGCTGTAAGTTTATTTCAATGTTCAAAATCTTTGGATTGGTCTTTATGCTAGCATTCTCGCTTAACAATCCTTAGAGATTGGGCATTCTCTGTTTCCCATCCCATCTTGTGTTCTGTCTTAATCCCCCCTTTTCAAATCCCTGTCCCCCTGTTCTCACCATGTATTCTGTTCTTTCTTCTTCTGTCGCCCCCCCCCAATCCCTTTCCCTGCTCTCCTGCATCCTAACTTCCTCTGCCTACCTCTTCCTATTAATCCCCTGGCTCTAATCCTGCTCCGTTCTTCTCTGTAGGCTCCCGGATCGGGGGAATTTTCTTTACCCTAGGAGAGCAGCACGCTTTCAGATTGCTCCCTTCTAAAATCCTTCTGGTTTCTCTGTTCCTATACTCACTCTTTAACACTGACAGCCCCCACCTTTTCACATCTGCTACTGTCTTCACTCTGTGTGTGTGACGCATACTTTTCACCTTGTGCTGAAACAGCTCTCCACGAGATTTTTTTTTTGTCTCGGGACTGTTCCTTTTACTCTATGCCTCTAGGAGGGTATCTTCCTATTGGACTTCCTACAACTTTCTTTATGCTCAGCTTTGTAGCTGCTTACCGCTGTCTAACTGCTGCTTTTCCCTTATCTCTCTAAGTATAAATCAGTTCCTTCAGTCCTCTGAACTATGCTTTTTCTCTAATTACTCAGCCCACAGCCCCCCTTCCTGTCTACATTTCTCTCGGCTATTTTTCCTTACACTGCATTATAACCTCTGATTTCCGTTTCTCCTTACAGATATATAGTTTCTATCTTATACTCCGGTGCTCCGGTGCTATCTTTTCAGCTGTTATGAATGACTGCGTAGTATCTCTTATTCCGTCTTTTTTTTCCTTTTGCATCTTTTTGTATGTCTCTGCACTCCGTCTAATTTGGATTTTTTGTGTGAACTATACTGTTCCGTCTCTGCTTTTCTTAGTTCTTATCTCTGTATGCCGTTGTCTAAATCTGGCTTGGCTTTTTCACTTTGAAGCGCATTTTCTGTCCTTTATTATTTACTGCGTAGTTCAACTGACTGCTCTTTTTCACAGCTGCTCAGTTCTGTGCTATCACCCCACCCCCATGGCCATTTCTTTTTCCCTTAAGTCCAATCTGAATTCCTTCCTCCCTGCCCTCTTCTCTGATGCTCTACCGACTTCTATACCATATGTCTGTGGCCCGCACGATACCAATTGGGGTAACTTAACACCTTACATACACCTTCTTGGCTTCTGGTGCTAACTAGAAATCATTTTTAGATTCCCTATAAAACTAATCTTTTTCCTTCTCAGTCCCATGTGCTGTGAGTCTTATTTTTCTTTCCGGAACAAAGCTTACTACATTACTAGTAGCTGTCATATTTGATATATATATTCCCTCTGCCTTTGTAAATCTATTTAAACTTGCCCAACGAGCTGTAAGTTCTAAACCCTTTTTTTCCCTCACATATCCTTATCCAGGCTTCCGAAACTGCCATTTCTCTCTGTAGCTTTTTAAAGGTTTTTCCTAACAAGTGCTGTAGTTTACTATCTCAAGGACATGACAATCTGGGAAGCTTGCCCACTTTAGCTGCCTTATCAGTTCAGAGGAGGCTCAGTTCATTTTTAAATGCTAAGAAAGTAATTTTTTTCCCCTTCTCCGTCCGTTTTTTTCTGTTCTATGCTGAAGCGGTACAAGTTAACCAATCATTTACACAGGGATATTGTGAACCTTTTGCTGTCTATCCTCCGTCAACTGTATTGCTCCTAAATTTATCTAACTATATCTAATTCTCTGGTATATTTCCTCATGCTGCCAAGTCCGTTATACGGGCACCTCTGAGCATGTAACAATGTACGGATGTATTCTTTTTCTTTCACTTTTAAGACTATGACACTGCATCTTAGTCTTACTCTGCATTCTCCTTTTATTTGGACGTTGCCTCCCACTCCCCAAAATTTTACGCTCATACTGCTTTGACTTTTGGCCGTTGCCCTCTATTTCATTTCATCTCCCTTAAACAAATGCTTTCTCATTCTGTCTCTGAGCCGTGATTTCAACCCCGAGACAGGTTTCTTTATTTTTGCACTGCTACTGACAGCCTGATAGACTTCATTGTGCTACACCATGTGTTTACAAAGTGTTACAAGAGTATCTTTCCTTCAAACATACATAACTTACCCCTTTGGAACTTTCTCCTTCTTTGTCCTAGTGTAGCTTTCTGTAATTATGTTGCAATACTTCTTTAATCTGTTTTTCGTATTATGCTGATAGTTCATTTACGTGGCCCCCCATGATTTATGTTATATGATCCTGGTTTTCGTACTTTAAATGGTATTATTTAATTCCTACAGATGTTACTTTCTTTTGCCCTGCATAGATATATGTCTTAATGTTCCACTATAATGTCACATTTACCTTAGTATGATTAATACGCATGTATTTCTTGTTGGATGCTTAACCGGTAGTGTTTTAGGAAGACTGCTGCATATTGTGGTTATATTGTTGAGAAGCAACTGTTTTTGTTACATTTAAATGCTATCATATTGTGCTTGTGCTCTATAATACAGGAATATAGCGTGATTTCCAGAGCATGCTAGCTACAGACTTTTTCTTGTAAAAATTGCTCAAATTTTCATAACTTTTACTTCTATGATGGCAGTGCTGGTCCGCTGCCCATCTACAATCTTTAACACTAAGCTACGTATGTCAAAACTGTTCTACAAGGTTAAGGATTTCTCAGACTTTTTCAGCTTTGTTTGTCCTGCATGATTGCTTTTGTACTGCTTGCCCTAGCTTCCTTTCTGTTCTGCTCTACCACCCTCAAGCTTTCCTATCATAGTTTGCTGTGTGGCAACCGTAGTATACACTGTAAACTAAGGTGCCTTACCTGAAGAGCTTACATGTTTTTCTCCCATTAAAACAAATTTCTTTCTTGCTACCTTTCTAGCTATGAACCACACTTCCTGCATTCTATTTAAAACTGCACAGCTACCTTTGTTTCCTCCTGTTATTACAGTTTCGTTCTGTGCACATCCCTGATAAGATTGCTGTTTGGAGTGTGTCCCTTTTTCCTCGTACCCGCTTGTATGTCTCCTTATTCTATTTGTTTATTTATAACTTTCTTTCACCGTTAGCTGGATGCACCGATTATGGCGTTCAGCTCTCTAGCCACTTTTGTTTTACTTCTCTCTAATAAAGGAAAGGTCTGTTTCCTCTCTACGGCTGTTTTTCAGTTCTCAGCTTTTTATGACTGAGACCTCTCGCCCTATACTTGCAGTCTCATTTCTCTGTATTTTTGCTTTCCCCATTTACAAGTGCATAGCTGTCTATTTTCCTCTTTTTCTGTGGCTGTTTTATAAATAACTTCCCCTCCATTCTCTGCCCTCTCTGTCTCTCGTATCTGTTAATTTCTAGCTTTGGAATGTATTATCCTGTTTCTAATAATCTCCGGTAATAACCTTTCGCCCTGTACGGCAACGGCACCCTTCTTTTCTCCTGACTATGCTTCCTGCTCTTACATATAGTCTGTCTGTAAGGTTACGTTCTCTTCTCTGCCACTTATTTATTTTATTTTAATTTTGATAGTCTCTTGGCTACTATTTTCAGTTGTTTTATTAAATTTGTACTTGCCCTAGCAGTTGTTATCACACCCTTTTAATTTATAATGTTATACTTTTAATTACTGCTTAAGGTTTGTTATTTATTCTCCTATTTGAAATTTGCTTAGACGCTATATGGATTATATCTTGCTCCCGTTATAAGCTAGGCGCTGTGCTGTCCCCGCCCATCAGTTTCTATTGCTTGCATTATTATTGCACTGGCTTATTTTAAACACTTGCAGTAATGACTTATGTTCTAAATGTTTCCGGATGTATATTTCCACATCCTGAGAATGACAATCGCTTTTAAATAATATGATAGTAGAAGTATTATGTACTATATAGCAGCATTTCTTTGTTTTTACCTTAATAGATATGCATATAAAATATGTTTTCCCTTTTCTGTTGAGAAGATGATGACTGCGTGCCATGAGAATACAGCGTTGCTTCACTTCTTCAATTATTTCCTGTTGGTTCTTTATAACCCAACCCACCTTCTCTTTCCTTCTAATGCTGCAGCTGTTCTGTTTGTCATCATTTAGACATATCATTTCAGTCACTGATTAGTATGTATGTTTTATGCTGTATCATTGGAAGTTCTTGATGTTTTAATTTGTTCTTTTTCCCTTTTATTTTCCTGTTTGGATGCGACTTCCAACCAAAAGTAATTAATATGTATTTAACTTTGTTTCATTTATTTTAGGGGTATAGCTCTGGACTACACATGTTATAATGCCTTTCTTGCCTTTTGTTGAAATCGGTTTTTCCTGTCACTGGATTAGATTTCTGAGGTTTTTTCTAGGAACACGCCATATTTCTTATTTCTTTTTCCTTTTTCTCTTTATTTCTTAATTTTTTATTTATTTAATTCCCTTCTACTAGTGTCATGCAATTAACTCTGATACCGATGTCTGGGACTCACATCCATCGAAGGTGCTCCTTCAATGGATGACGGTATCTCATTTATTAGATTTTGAGCAGACTTCCATTCCATTTTTCGGAGTGGCCTGCGGTTTCGGCATCATTGCCCACCTATGAGTTACTTGTATAGATGAGCGCGGGGTTAATAAAGAGACGTCTAACGACTTTCGTTGCGATTGTGTACAGGTTGACTCGGGCATTTAAAAATGTTTAGAAATGGTTAGTTGTATACGCGGGAGAGCCTAACCTATACAATTTTTATTTTACTGCGTGCGTTGTAGCCACTTAAGGTTCATTGGGGTGATTACGTTGTAGCTAATCAGCGGGACCCGTTGGACCGCTGCTCCTCGACTCAGAGGACCTTATTCGCAGGTTTTTTGAGTTCATTTTGGGAGTGTTTGCAATGTCCCTTTTTGGGGGCTCTATCATGGCGTTGGTGCCCATGGCCAATAATTACCAGTGTAGTTTTTGGCAGGCATGTTGTAGCTGTCTTTAGAAGCACACTCTGGGGAGTAGTATTTGTTAATTTGGGATAGAGTAGTATAAATATATAATAGCTGACACTAACCTCCTTCTGCTCTATTTTCTTTTCACTTTTGTGACTTTCAATTGTCTATTTATTTAACCTGCGGTAAAAGCATTGGGCTTTCCGCCAATTAGTAATTTATATTCTAGGTTCCGTTACTGGGACGCTCTTGAAGACGCGTGAGTATAAAGGACTTTTATAGATTTGCCAATACAATTTGACACAACCCAGATATCGGTGTTCTACCATACCAGAGTTCCGGTACCCAATTCATTATGCTGCCTCTTGAGAGAGTGATAAATCACTTCCCAGGAGACCACATAAACCTTATAAAGTTTTGCCAAATATGGCATTCCTGGAATAAGTTTCAGCCTGGACTCTCGTGGCCCCGTAACGGCACCTTTAATACTAAAACTCTGCTAAGGTTATTAAACTTTATTTACACATACACACCCGATTCCACCCGTCATCTTCACTATCAGATCCTCAATAGATGGCTATCGGCTATCACTGATTACGTGATCCCAGACACTGTCGATCTGACATCGTTATTGATACCTGGTGAGGTGAATCCTAGTCCTGATCGCTATCCAGATGTCCAATGTTATCGCTGTTACCAATATGGACATTACGCACGTAAATGTCCACAACCACCACGGAACAGACCTAGAAATCAATTCCGTCAAATCCCCCAGAACGACAGTCATTCCCTTTATGGAACCCGGATCAACGCCGTCCGCAGTGACCACAAACCTAGGGATCAATATTACCCACCCCATAATAACTAGGCGTATTCCAAACCCGATTTGATTTTGTTGCTCTCAAATACTCGTACTACTCAGCCCCTCATTTAGTTTCCAGAAACCATTTCTCTGTATATGTATTGGTGTAATGTTTCTGTTCCTATTACAGGTGACATGTCTTTATTTTATTTCTCTTGGTTCAATTGCATGTGTATATTTATGGTACCATACAAATGACCTAACTAAGTCAGCAAGTTATTTATTTGTTTCTAAGCATACCTTCCCTGGGGGAGTTCTTATCAACTGCAGGGATGAGCGATCCCCGAAGGATGTTCATTTTATATATATACCTGTACTGACTTATTTATGCCATTTTACTTTATACGGGATCCCTTTTAAAATGTTTTCTGCTTTAACTGTTACGCTGTTTAAATTGATGTGACATTCATTTCTTCAGTGTTTCATGAATATAAAGCCTTCATTTTTGAAATCTCTCTATGATATGTGTGACATCTGAAAGCTTTTCATTATTTCCTTGTCTAAGAAAGAAGAAATATTTAATAGCCATTATCCATTCTATGTAATGAATGCGAAAAATATTCCCTTGAACTGGCCACTTGGGGGAGCATTTTGCGCTGATCATAGATTTTATAGTATTCTTCGACTGAGAATTGGTGAAGCTTTCAGACATAAATTGGGAAAATTATACACTCCACTTTCTGATTCCTTTCTATTCAAAACAGCAACTATTACTCTTTTTATCTCTCTGTCTTTCACTGTGAGTGATTGTGAGAAGAACTGACTGGTGTACATTATTTGTGTGCAGCGATCCTGGAATTCATGCTTTGTGTATTTAACTAACACCTTGCTTCAACTAACTCTTGCCGCGTGGTGGATTTGTCTTGAAGCGATATGCTTCTCCCTACTTCTTTGACTGATTGAAAAGGGTTACTTAAACTCTATGTGAAGGTCAATCAAGTAGCTGCACTTTTTAATGTTTTTTTCCTTCCATTTGTCTTTTTCGAGAAACCTTTTTCTTGCATTGCCGTCTGAATACGCCTTGCTGCAATTCAGATGTATAATATTTTGTTTTATTTCTTTCAATAAATTAACCACATAAATTGCACTACTGGTCTGTTTAAGTTTTGCCTTTCCCCAGATGGATACACGAATTCCGCTGACGTTCCTCACCGAGGACACGACTGCTAGCAAAGAAGAACTACCCGATAATGTATCTGATCTGAAGGCTATGTTGCAGCAAAGAATCGCTAAATTAAAAGACAGATGCATCAATTGGTCCATGAGCAAAAGAGACAGGCTCTCCACTTACTGGAGTTGCAAGAAGCTTTGGCCTCTACCTTTCCTTCTGAATCATCTAGCTCGTAAGTCCTACTGGCCTCCTGCAGCTGAGGGCTCAACCCTTGGTGAATGGTAGTCATCGTAGGTGAAGATTCCATATCTATTGGCGATAGATTGCAACGCATTGCCCTCCATACATCAATAATTGAACATTTACCATCATCTCTAAATTTTAATTGTTTTTTATAATCTTCTCTTTTGTTCCATATACTTTACCATTGTTATTTGATCATGTCTTTGTCTTTGTAATAATTACCAATCTGTCTTGCACATTATGCAAGCCAGAAGTGTAGATATATTATGCAAATCCCAATTCCTAGTATTAAGAGGGTTGAAGTTGAAGCTCTGACCCCTACCAATCAGGAGATATAATTTCATATATACTATTGTTGTTTATGTAAATTGGCTTTTCATTATTGAACCCTTCTGGTATCCCTTTTGCTTTTGCACTTAATTAGCACTGTTTTCTCCATGTTTACATTGTCTTTCATGTCTATTCAATTCACCCTGACTATGCCCACTAAGATATAGCAATATATCATTCAGGCATACAGTTATTTGCTTATTCCTTTGCCAGCCTCTGGCTCTTGATGGACTGATTATGATGGTGTATGCCTAGAATAAAGATCTATCCAGGCCCAAATGATGTTAGATCCCCCAAGGTTGTAGCAATAATCTTTACACCTTGCAAACTGCTGGACCACAAGTCTTGGGTCCATGTGAAAAATATACGGGTTTACTCAACCGCAGAACCAGATGTTACAAGCCTAACCATCTCAAGACCGGCAACTTCCTTCAGCAAGCCAGCCTGAAAACCCAGCCCTGTTAGATCTCCGTCCAGATTCTTCAGCGCTTCCACCGCCTCAACCATGATCAATGAAGGAGACTTTAGAACTGATACTTAATTTGAGAATTACTGTTGCTGTTTATGGACATTATAGATTCATATTTTGTTTTATTTTCAGTTTAGCAGTAATCCTGTCTAGATATTGAAAAGGTTTTATTTTATTTTCCTATTATTTTCCTATTATTGTTCTTTATTGTTCTAATTGTTTTTCTAAGAATTTCCCTGTTATTTCTGTTTATGTAATTTAAAATTGAAGTTGATATTGCTCAGATACGAGTATCAACCAATTATGCAATTGTTTAACTCTGATGTAGGCTTACTTACGTTGCATGTCTTCCTGTAGGTTTGACTGAGCTGCAAGTGGGGTAATGGATATATATATAATGCTTCCCATACTTCCAGGTCATTATGCATATGTCAAGATCCATGCATAACCTTTGATACCATTTTTTGCTGTATGAGGCAACCTCATACTTGCTATCCACTTATTAGTGCTCATGATTGAATGCCAATGATGAGTAATAATAAGATCCAAGAATTCCGACCTGTTTAGGGATTCTGAATACCTACAACCTTAAACAGCAATCTGAATACTAACCATATATTTGTTGAGCCACCATAACAATGCTTAATCAAAACCACTATTTCTTCTCAAGACCACTGAGAAAGATACATTAGATTATCTCCCCATGTACTATGCAACAGATACAATAGAAGTCATAGAAAGACCTAAAAGTATTAGTATGACCTATACTTCATGAGAGTTTGTAGATGAACTCATGGTTTTGTCCCATTCATAAAACCTCTATCACTACGCCTCAAGAGGGGTAACATCAAGATTAAGCCCAAGGGGTTGAGTAATATAAAGGGAATTCCATATGCCCAGAAATATACCACCTACGAATGAAGTTTTCTGTCTGGCATAATATCTACTAGCAATCCAAATTGTACCAGTTGACCTTAAGACTCAGATAATTTTATGGCCTCATAGAATACCTTCTGGAATGGATGGTACCACGGTATGTTAACCCTGGTGTCACCCTATGGGATAGGGTGAAGAGGGGAATGTTAATATATGACCTAGCTTTGGATCGACCACTGGAATAGTGAGGGCCAAAGCTATGAAGCCTAAAAAAACTAAAGAAGTACTGACTAGGCCAAATATCTGTAAAAAGCAGGTCTGAACCATGAGTTCTGACACAAACAGGTACAACTGTCACTTTAAATCAGATGAACAAAATGGAGTCTATTAGTTTTGTATAGAAGGCTACAGAGGTTATACAGGGTTCTTAAGATGGCGTAGAAAGTATTGCGACACAGACAGATGTGGAACTGTTATCTCAAAGCTTCTCAAAACATGCTGATAAGACTGTGTGGGAAAGTATCATCTCAGAAATTGAGAGCTAGGTTTCCCACCATTGACTTCTATGGAGAGGTTGTGTATAAAAGAGGGGAAAATGTGCCTTAACTGGGAGTCTTCTCAGACGGCGAAGCTCTGTCCGGTTGTACTCAGAATCTCTCTGCTGAATGTACCTGATTAAAGTCTGATGTCTGTACTTGTACCAACTTGAAGACTTGTCTTTGGGTAAGAAATAAAATGTATCTATTTATTCAAATCTATCTCTGTCTTTATTCTATCTTCTCTTTACCTTACATTTAGTTTACAAGGCAGATTACATACACTAAGTTTCTGGAGAAACTTAGACAGATTTTTAATAAGCATTATCTGGGAACATAAATGGCCCAGAGTATACCTAGATCCAAGAAGACAGAAAACAGTAGTTATGGGAATTAGAATTCTATTACAGCCCCTAATGCAAACCCAGAGCAGACCTCCTTGTGATTGGGTGACAATGGAGGTTGGAGAAACCATACAGAACCTGTTAGGTAAAATAGGTATCTTTAGTCCCCCGTGTGATCTGGAGTCAGAAAGAGGTCCAAGAGGGGGAAATTAAAACAAAAGGTACAGGGAAAGGTGATGAAAATGGTAAAGGGAGTGGAACGACTTCCCTTTGAGGAAAGGCTAAAGCGGCTACAGCTCTTCAGCTTGGAGAAAAGAAGGCTGAGGGGAGATATGATAGAAGTATGTAAAATAATGAGTGGAGTTGAACGGGTAGATGTGAATCGTTTACTCTTTACAAAAATACTAGGATTAGGGAGCACGCAATGAAGCTACAAAGTAGTGAATTTAAAACGAATCAGAGAAAATATTTCTTCACTCAATGTGTAAATAAACTCTGGAATTCATTGCCAGAGAATGTGGTAAAAGCAGTTAGCAGGGTTTAAAAAATGGTTTGGTTATCTTCCTAAAAGAAAAGTCCATAAGCCATTAAGATGGACTTGGGAAAATCCACTGTTTATATCTAGGATAAGCAGCATAAAATGTATTGTACTGTTCTAGGATCTTGCCAGCTACTTGTGACCTGGATTGGCCATTGTTAGAAACTGGACTTGATGAAGCTTTGGTCTGTCCCAGTCAGTGGCATAGCCAAGGGTGGGCCCAGGCCCGCCCACTTTGGGCTCAGGCCCACCCAGTAGCAGCACACCTATGATGTGGCTGGCAGGGATCCCAAGCCCCGCCAGCCAAAAATTCCCAACTACTCTCCCTCCTGCATACCTTGTAAATAGCATATCTTCACCTGCAGTAAGCAGCGACTGATAAATACTGTTTGCACTGGCCCCACAGCCTTCCCTCTGATGTATTCCCGCCTATGCGGCAGGGGCGTATCTGCGTGGGGCCACAGGGGCCTGGGCCCCCGCAGATTTCGCCCTGGCCCCCCTCCCCGCTGTCAACCCTCCCCCGCTGCTTACTTTTGCTGGCGGGGGGCCCCAACCCCCGCCAGCCGAGGTCCGACCCGCAATCTCCCTATTTCGTCTTCCTCCGTGGCCATGTGCTTCAAGGAAGTAACGCTGCAGTGCTGATTCGTTGAATCCAGTTCGGCATCTGACGTCGCAGCGACGTCAGACGCCGAACTAAATTCAACGAATCAGCACTGCAGCGTTACTTCCTTGAAGCACATGGCCACGGAGGAAGACGAAATAGGGAGATTGCGGGTCGGACCTCGGCTGGCGGGGGTTGGGGCCCCCCGCCAGCAAAAGTAAGCAACGGGGGAGGGTTGACGGCGGGGAGGGGGTGGAGAGAGGCGGCGGCGGCGGCGGCGGCGGGGGGGGGGGGGGGAAGGAGGCAGGCAAAAATGTGCCCCCCCTCTCTGGCTCTGGCCCCCCCTACCGCCGGATTCCAGATACGCCCCTGCTATGCGGAAACAGAAAACTGCATCAGAGGGAAGGCTGTGGGGCTAACATAAGCAGTGTGTATTAGTTGCTGCTCGCTGCCAGTGAAAATCTGCTATTTAAAAGGTATGTGGGGGAGGGAGGATGTTTGAGAGACCATAAGGCATGCAGGTGAGAGGGGGACAGACCAAATTGCTTGTGGGACAAGATGGTGTTCTTCTGGCCACCCATCTTGGGCCCAGGCCCACCCAAAATTGGGTGTCTGGCTACGCTTCTGGTCCCAGTATGGCAACGCTTATGTTCTTATGCTCTTGAAGAGCCAAATAAAGCCCATGAGTCTCTCATTACCATTTATTAAGCACACTTTCATTCATCCTTACACTTACATTACACTTATTCCTCAAAATTCTCACAAATTTCATTAAACATTCCAAGGTAGGCTCCTTCACACCTGCCTCCTTCCAGGGTACCCTCTCAACAGAGTCTGGTAAACAACTGCAGCCAGTAGAATGTCTACCCAGGTTACCAGGGCAACCAGCAGGCATGAGTACACCTTCACCTACTGCACTATTACAGCCACACCATGAGAATAAATAAAATATATATTTTTTCCTTTTTCCCAGAAAAACCTGGAGCCCAGCAGGGAGCCACAGATGTGCCTGCCCTTTAAAAAAGAAGAAAAAATAATTTAAAAATTAATTTTTAACTCCCCTTTACATTACTTTGGTAAAACACAACACATCATGCCATTGTTTAATGTAAGCATTTTTGTTATCTTTAATAAAAAAAAATTCAACACAACATTACAATAGTTGAGTGTAGATATCAGAAGAGCATGAATGAGAGTGGGGGAGAAGCCCAAATAGGGGCAAATAATATGAAGTCCACATAAGGTATAGAATTCCTGTTTAAGAACTTGGGAGAAATGAGAGTTGAGAATCAATGTGAACTTCTAGGTAATAAAAAGAGGAGACAGGATTGACAGTCAGCCCAAACAAGGTAAGGGGATGGGCTGGTTGGGGTAAGGTACCAGAAATCCAATGGGCTGTGGGCTTCTCTGGATTGAGAAGTAAGTTACTCTGTGGCTAGCATGATGTTTGTAAGGTGTCTTCTGAAATTTGAGTGTGAAATGCTCATTGGCAAGTGTGTCAGATCTGAACAGCAGCAACCAAATGGACAGGAAAACACCCTTCATTTACTAACAGTTATTTGACTCAGAGCCCATTTTTATGTAATAGGCATTGTGGCAAATAATGTGTGTTCATGACATTAGCACATCAGAACTGTTAGCAAATGATCTCTTTATATCGCCGCTTCTCAACCTAGTCTGTCAGGTTTTCAAGATTACTGCAATGAATATACATGGAATAAATTTACTTTCACTGGAGATCCCTTGTACGCAAATCTAGCGCATGCATATTCATGATGGAGCCCTTTTAGAAAAGCGTGTTAGGGTGTGCCAAATCGGCCCTACCGCCAGTGTAGCACAGGAGCCTGGCGATAGTTCTGAAGCTGGCACAAGCAGTTTCCTGTGGTAGAAAATAAATTTCTATTTTCTACTGCAGGGGCTTTCCCGGCGGTAATCGGCATTGCCTCAAGCTGCCTGATTACTGAGGGGTTATTGCGTGAGCCCTTACCACCAAGTAAATAGGAGGTGGTAAGTGCTCACATGGTAAATGGCCAAGTGCTAATTTTGAACTTAGCGCCTGGTCATTATTGCTGTAAATAGAAATTTGTTTTTTTTGGTAGATGCGCTAAGAAGTGGCCTGAGTGTGTGGGAAAAATCACCCGCTAAAATGAGCTCAGGCCACTTTTTAAAGGACCCCTGTGTTAATCCTGAAAACCTGACTGGCTAGGTGTGCTTTCAAGCGAAGGTTAAGAAGCACAGTTGTGAATTGTATTTTACATAGAGCCTACTGTAGAACTATTTTTTTAAATTACATTATATAATGCTTCTTATATTCCACTAATATCATAGTTCTAAGTGAATAACATTAGTAGAAGCTAGGCAATCCACATAGGAAATTATAATTAATAACAGTACATTAAAACCACAATGTTGTCAATTATTTCATTTGTAGAATACATATTTACAAAACAAGAGTTTTTATGGACTTTCTAAAAACCTTATAATTTGATAAAGATCTTAATCCAACCAGTAGTCCATTCTATGCTTTTGCTGCTTGATATGCAAAGGAGGAAGCAAAAGGTTTCTTAGATTTCTCACCCTTAGGTTTTGGAACATATAACATCAACTTATTATATGAAAAATGTCTATGGAATGGAAATGTCTATGTCTATGGAAAATGGATTAAATTGTACATATAAGAGGGTACTACATTTTAAATGATCTTAACAATAATTCAACAAAGTTTGAACAAATCCCCCACCTCTATTGGCAACCAATGCAACTGAATATATAAAGAAGAGACA
Organism: Microcaecilia unicolor; assembly: GCF_901765095.1. Lineage (NCBI taxonomy): Eukaryota > Metazoa > Chordata > Amphibia > Gymnophiona > Siphonopidae > Microcaecilia > Microcaecilia unicolor. The sequence continues at coordinate 71,919,789 of NC_044035.1, read as the reverse complement.
CTTTCAAATGTATTTAGTGAGAATATCAAACGAATGGAAGTGCTTTGTATGGTTTGCAGCTTCTTTTGTAAACGTTTAGGACAATCCAAATAGATGGCATTACAGCACAAACCTAGTATAATGGCATAGGAGGAGTGAGAAATAAGCAGAGAGAGAGAGAGAGAGAGAGAGAGAGAGAGAGAGATTGAGAGAGCCAGCGGTTGAGAGAGGATCTGGTAGATAAGAAGGCTGCTTGAGAGAGGCAAGGACTGTCATATGGAGGGCTGGGAACAGACAAGGAATTATACCTTGGAATCCAGATTGTGACCATGAAGTTTCTGACCGGCAGCAGCTTTCTCTAATGGAACAGAAGGAATGCATGCTGCAGTTTTAGCAGCTAAGTCTGCCCTAATCCATCTGCTATGCTTTCTGTTTGTTTCATGATTTTTTAGTGGAAAAATGCTACATGGTATGACTTATAAATATTACTGTAAAGCCATGTAAGGTGGCTTCATGTAAACACCCAGAAACCTTTTCATAGATTAATGCACTTGATTCACTTTATTATCCTGACGCACTGAGTTAATACTTTTTAACCGAATGGACTATCACCCTTCTTTGTAGGGGAGAAGCTTTGGTCTTTGAACACACTAGACCCCTGACACAGGCACTGTGCGCCGAAACACGGCCCGTGTCGGGTCAACATTGGAAAATTGACATTTATAAATAAAGAACTGTGTCCCGTATCTGAGGGCTTTTGTTGTATTTTGGACATTATTTTGAGAGTGCTTTTGATTTTAATGTTAAGGACTGTAAATACTTTGGGCCTGATATTCAAAGGATTTATGGTCTTATACTCCTAAATTGGCCTGTGAGCCTAAATTTATAATCAAATTTCACTGAACTCCTAAATTTAGGAGCATAAGAAGTGGGTGGCAACAGGGGTGGAGAAAAAAGTTATGACTTTAGCACTGATTTTCAACTCTTGGCTAATAAATCAGGTTTATAAATCTAGGCAAGTGAATGTCAGACCTATATTTATAAGCATAACTTTGAAGCTAATTTAAGATGAAATTTCAGTTGAAAAATTAGGCTTTTTAGTTTGGCTGAAAATAAGTAACACATTCAGGAGCCTAACTTAGAGGCCCTTTTACTAAACCACAGTAAAATTTGCAATTACCACAGCTTAACACAGGACTTTACCATGGGGTAGCTGTAAATTTAGGGAGTCTTTTACTAAGGTGCACTAGAGTTTTTAGCTCACACTAAATTCAGCTGACACTAAACGCCGAGATGCCCATTATATTCCTATGGATGTCTCAGCGTTTAGCACCAGCTGATTTTTAGTGTGAGCTAGAAACGGTAGCACACCTTAGTGAAAGACCCCCTTAATGTGACACCTGTTGGGGTCATTCCCACTATTTTATTGCAGGGCGTGCGAGAATGTTCTGCCCCAGGCTGTTTGTTGTTTATGTGAATATGTTGAGCATTGTCTGAAACAGATTACAGTGCCTGTATCTTTAAAATTGATGACTACAAATCTCTGTAACCCTGTAGTTTCCTGTAATAGGCTCTTCCTGAGCACATGTCCCAGATCCCTGTGCCTTGTGAGACTCTTCCTACTGGCTTGCCTTGTTCTCTGTGCATGCTGGGCTACTGTCCCCTTTTTTCTCTCCTTCGGGTCTGTAACAGTGCTCAACTTTGGGTGCGAGAACTTACACTAACTGAAACCAGGTGTAAATCCTGGCATGCAAGTTGGGTACGCATCTGTGGTATTCTGTAATACTGCATGCAATTTTCTGGAATACCCTGATCCACCCATGCCTATCCCATGGGAATGCCCCTTTTATAGTTGCCGGTGGATACACTTAGGTGCTATCCTATAACTGGGCATATAAGTGCATTTCCATGCTGATCTGCTGTTTCAGCCTTGTTTCTGCGTTGAAATTGGGTGTGGAATTAGCGCCTAACTTTAGGCACCATTTATAGAATTCCTCTGTAAGTGCCTAACACGGTTTAGTAAAAGCAACCCTTTCTATATTCTACAGAAATGTAACTTGTTAATGCCAGCTCTAAGGGCTTTTATTCAATTCTCATCCTCCTTGACCTATCTGCTTTTGGGACTGTTGATTTGTTTTGATACTGTCCTCACATTTCAGAGCTTTGTTCCTGTCTTGGTTTTCTTCTTATCTCTCTCACCACACTTTTACTGTATGCTCTGGTGGCTTCTCCATTGACATCCCACTATAAATCTGTCCCTCACAGCACTATTTTGGACCATTTTTCATTTCTCTCTATACTTGTACCCTTGATATTTTCATGGCTTTCAGTATCATCTTTATGCTGATGACTCCCAGATCTACCTCTCTACACCACAAATTTCACCAGTCCCAGATCTCGGCATGCTTATCTGACATTAAAGACCATTCTATAAGCTGGTGCTTAAATTTAGGCACCAACAGTGTTCTACTTTGTAGAATACTAGTGCTTACGTACATGATTAATGCCAACAATTGGCAGTTATGCTTGTATGTGCCAGGCACTATTCTATAAATAATTCACCTAAACTGTCAGGGGGGTATACATGTGGGTGGAACATCAGCGTGTGGTAAAAGCAGTTAGCTTAAGGGGGTTTTAAAAAGTTTTGGATAACTTCCTAAAAGAAAAGTCCATAAGCCATTATTAAGGTGGACTTGGGGAAAATCCACTGCATTTTCTAGGATAAGCAGCATAAAATCTGTTTTACTAGGTAATTGTGACCTCCATTGGCCACTGTTGGAAACAGGATGCTGGGCTTGATGGACCTTTGGACTGTCCCAGTTTAGCAAAGCTTATGTTTTTATGGTCTTATATCATGGACGTGTCACCAAGTGACACACACAACTTATAAAATGCTAACAGTTGTGTGCATTGCATGGCAAACTTAAGCCTGCCCAACTTTAGGCACACCAATGCAGCTTTGTGCTAATATTCTATAACAGTTTAGGTGCACACTTAACCCTTTATAGAATTGGTGTTATGCGAGATTCATTGTTGTATCTAAAATGAGGCACTTACAAAACTGCCATCACTGGTATCTGGATATCCCATGGCCATCTAAAATGGTTGAATGGAAGGCGACAGAGGGTGGTATTAAATGGAGCTCATTCTGAGGAAAAGGATGTTATCAGTAGTGTGTCGCAAGGTTTGGTTCTTGGGCTGGTACTTTTTAACATTTTTGTTAGTGATATTGCTGAAGGGCTGTCTGATAAGGGTTGCCTCTATGCAGATGATACCCAAATCTTCAATAGGGTAGACACCCCTGATGGTGTGGATAACATGAGGAAGGACTTAGTGAAGCTAGAGGAATTTGGCAGCTTAGGTTTAATGCTAAAAAAATGCAGGGCCATGCATTTGGGCTGTAAAAACCCAAGCGAACAGGACAGTTTATGAGTGAAGAACTTTTGTGCATGAAAGAGAAGCAGGACTTGGGTGTGATCATATGCAATGATCTTAAGGTGGCCACACAGGTAGAAAATAGGACGCTGAAAGCTAGAAGGATGCTTGGGTGCATAGGGAAAGGAATAGCCAGTAGTTGATGATGCCCCGTATAAGACTCTGGTGAGACCTCATTTAGAATATTGTGTACAATTTGAAGACCACACCTTCAAAAAGATATAAACAGGATGGAGTCGGTCCAGAGGGTGGCTACTAAAATGGTCAGTGGTCTTCGTCATAAAGCATATGGGGATAGACTGAAATATATCAGTATGTATTCTTGAGAAGAAGGTGGGAGAGGGGAGATATGATGAGACATTTAAATACCTATGTGGCATAAATGCACAGGAGGGGAGTCTTTAATTTGAAGGGAGGCTCCGGAATGAGGGAGCACAGGATGAAGGTGAAAGGGCATAGACTCAGAAGTAACCTGAGGAAATACTACTTCATGGAAAGGGTGGTGAATTTGTGGAGCGGCCTCTCAGTAGAAATGGTGGAAATGAAAACAGCATCTGAATTCAGGAGAGTTTGAGATAAGGACATAGGATCTCTGAGGGAGTGATAGGAAGAGTAGATGGTATGGATAGACAGACTGGATAAGCCATATGGTCAGTGGCGTTCCTAGGGGGGCTGGCACCTGGGGCAGATCGCCGATTCGCCCCGCCCCCTGGGTGCAGCTCCCCCCCTGATGCAGCGCGGACCCCCCCCTGCGAAAGGACCCCCCCCGCGAAGGACCCCCCCGGGGCAGAGAAGAAGCATGAAACAACGGAGGGCAGGCGCGCGCGGCACCCCCCTGGCGGCATGCACCCGGGGCGGACTGCCCCCACCTAGGAACGCCACTGCATATGGTCTTTATCTGCCTACATTTTTCTATGTTTCTATGAAATTTAGCATAGCCAAATGAGATCTAAAACCTTATGTTTGTTTTTCTATAACATCATCAAAATTAGTCCCTTCCTTTCTGAATATACTATCAAAACCCCTCTCCATGCTCTCATCTCCTGTTTCAACTAATGGAACCTGCTTCTCACAGGTCTCCCATTGAACCATCTCCCACCCCTATCTATTCAAACTTCAGCTGCACTCACATAACCTCTCTTTTCAAGTCACTTCATTGGATCTCTATTTGTTTCTGCATAGAGTTCAAATTTCTATTACTCACCTACAGGTTCATTCATGCTGCAGTTCCTCATAATCCTTCTCCTTTTATCCCTTTCTACACCCATCCTGAGTCCTGTTACTTGCATCTTCTCTACTGCCAACTTTAGACTCCATTCTTTCCACTTTGCTGCACCATACGCCTGGAATCAGTGCAACATGTCTGGAATTATTCAAATCCAGCCTAAAGTCCACATTTTTGAATGTGCTTTTTTAACCCTTTATTGTCTTTTTCATATCCAAGTTCTTTTCAAGCATTTCCTATAATGAATGAAACTCCCTATTCTGTTATTCATTCTGTAGTTTGTAGGCTTTATGGAATAAGGACTGTCTCTTATGTGTATGTATATGGCACTGTATATGTCTAGCAGCACTACAGAAATAAGTAGTAATAGTAGTAGTCAAAAACAGGGGTATGTGGTTTCAAAGGACGAGATGGACCTTGCAGGGGGTTTGGGGTGGGTGGGTGGGGGGAGGGAGGGAGATGTGACTCACATTGAATGCATTGAAAACCCAGAATATATATTTGTTTACTGTCTTTTTAAAGACATTCACCCAAGCAAATTTATCTCATGCAGCTTCACTTGCTGTGGGGTTTTATCTAAACCTATCTGCTCTCACCAACCACAATTTATCCTGTCCATAAAAGACACATTCTCCTGGTAAAAACGCTAACGGATGGGTCCTAATCCTTAACAATCAAATATTTCATGGTTTGAAATATGTATTTAATAATTATTCTGGAATGATTTGTCCTGTTTTCTTTTAATAGGCTTCTATTTTGTGTGTCATTTACTTATAAAATTCTTTTTGCAACCTCACCCACTTATTTGTTTCTACAAATACAGGGTCCTTTTAGCAAGTTGCAGGAAAAAGAGCCCTGTGGTAGCGGCGGGGGCCGTTTTTCCTACATACTAGGGCCATTTTTACCACAGTGGATAAAGAGCCCCCAAAACAAAATGGCCATGTGGTAACAAAAACCCTTTGAGGTGGTGGTAATCCATTACCTCTGGATTACCACCGCTCTAACCGTTTCTGGTTTTTTTTCTCCAGAAATGGCGCATGCTCAACCTGGAACTATCGCAGGCAGCCGCGTTGGGCAGGTGGTAGTCCCGGAATGGCAAGTGATAAGCCCATGTTGGGCTTACCAACACTCTATAAAAGGGCCTCTCAATGAGGATGGGAATGAGGACAGTTCAACATGGAATTAAAGAAAAATAATCCTCAGAGGCATATCTGCCAAAATGACACTTGGGCACTAATTAGATGAGGGGTTCTCAATTCAGTCCGCGGGACACACGGAGCCAGTCAGGTTTTTAGGATATCCACTATAGATATGTATGAGATAAATTTGCATTAACTACCTCCACTGTATGCAAACGTATCTCAAGCATATTCATTGCGGGTATCCTGAAAACCTGACTGGCTAGATGTTTCCCAAGGACTGGGTTGAGAACCCCTGGATTAGACAGATGTGACAGAGGCAGCAGAATAATCCAGGGGAAGTGTGCCAGCCACAAAATGTTACAGGCTGTCTTCTAGGAGTAAAGTGACTAAGTGCTCCCATCTTTTCAGTTAGCAGTGCCAGTAGACCACTGAGAAATAGCTTAAAAGCAGGGATGGGGAATTGTTTTCATTCATTGTGGCATTTTTTTTATAAATTCCAGCAGCCATATTTTGTGTATTGAACTATTTTAGACTGAGCACTGCCGAAAGAGCTAAAGGAGAACTCTTGAAAATACAAGCGAGTTGAAAGTAATGTGTTAAAGTGATTTTTATGAATAACATTTATTATCGATTTTAGATTTGATCCAGTCCTCTTTCCCTGACGCAGTGATGTTGGGAACCGTGAAACACTGGCCATGTTAGAGTGGGACTGTTAACTGACAGGTAACCGTTGCAGATTATTGGAAAGATTTGCAGAACTTTGCTAAAAGAAGATACATTAAAAAGTTAATAAAGTAAAACTAAGGAGAAAAAAAAGTAAGAAAAAAATATATAAAATAAGGGGAGCTTTTTTGAGCTGGTGATGTATGAGTGAATATCCTGAAAGAAATACAATTAGGGTTGTTTGAAACACTGAGGCTTTTTCCTGCCCCTACTAGTGGTTGGCTTGAAAGATAAGATAATATAATGTTGTATCCATATTGGACATTTTTGCAGTGCATTTTGTATGGCTTTGAGAAAAGCAGCCTGTTGCCATAAAGCTTGGGCATGGGTCCACAGGATGCTTGGTAAATCCTGAATGGCTGGGGGGGGGGAGGTGTAAAGTAGTTTAGTGGCCTTATTCCATAGTCTCCAAAAGAATTTGTTTATATATGTTTCAGTACCCCATGAGGGTTAGATGGTTGTTTGATGTTTATTTATAACACTGCACATAGTTCAGTGTCAAGGGGCGGAAGCCTTCTGTTTATATTTTTGGTAATGGAATAAACTGCCTTCTTTCACAGCATAATTCAAACTGACATGTATCGTTTGAACTCTTAACAGGGACCTACAAAGTAGCAGACAATGACCTTCATAGAAAATTGCCATGCAGGATTGTTAGAAAAATGTATTCCAATTATGAATTTATCCTGTGAAACTGCAATCCCACGCTTCCAAAATCTATAATAAGGAAAGAAGACAAATTAAAGCAAGAATGATTTTGGTTGATTTTTTTTTCCAGTGCTTGTCTTTGTAGTATAACATGTGTGGGCTGAGAAATGAGATGTTCATTCATGTGGAAAACACAATATTTATTCAACATTATATTCATCTGTGTCCACTGTTGGGAGACAAAATTGCTTAGTGGAGTGGAACAGAGGGGCAGAGCTTTTCTACTTCATCTGTCCAGTTCAGATATGACTGGGGGAAAGGGGAAGGGAAAGGGAAATGGGACTTGATATACCGCCTTTCTGAGGTGTTTGCAACTACATTCAAAGCGGTTTACATATATTCAGGTACTTATTTTGTACCAGGGGCAATGGAGGGTTAAGTGACTTGCCCACAGTCACAAGGAGCTGCAGTGGGAATCGAACTCAGTTCCCCAGGATCAAAGTCCACTGCACTAACCACTAGGCTACTCCTAGGCCAAAAACTCATTACCTATTGACAATCATTAAGTTTTATATATGTGTGACCCCCCCAACCCTGAAGATGTCCCTGCCTGGGACAGTCCACAGGTCCATGAAGCCCAGTATCCTGTTTCCAACAGTGGCCAATCCAGGTCACAAATACCTGGCAAGATCCCAAAAAAGTACAAAACATTTTATGCTGCTTATCTGAGAAATAGTGGATTTTCCCCAAGTCCAATTTAATAATGGTCTATGGACTTTTCCTTTAGGAAGCCGTCCAAACCTTTTTAAAACTCTGCTAAGCTAACCGCCTTTACCAAATTCTCTGGCAACAAATTCCAGAGTTTAATTACACGTTGAGTGAAGAAATGTTTCTCTGATTCATTTTAAATTTACTACTTTGTAGCTTTATCACATGCCCCATGTCCTAGTATTTTTGGAAAGCATAAACAGACGCTTCACGTCTACCCGTTCCACGCCACTCATTATTTTATAGACCTCTATCATATCTCCCCTCAGCCGCCTTTTCTCCAAGTTGAAGAGCCCTAGCCGCTTTAGCCTTTCCTCATAGGGAAGTCATCCCATTCCCTTTATCATTTTCATCGCCCTTCTCTGCACCTTTTCTAATTCCACTGTACCTTTTTTGAGATGCAGCGACCAGAATTGAACACAATATTTGAGGTGTGGTCACACCATGGAGCGATACAAATGCTTTATAACGTCCTCATTTTTGTTTTCCATTCCTTTCCTAATAATACCCAACATTCTATTTGCTTTCTTAGCCGCAGCAGCACACTGAACAGAAGGTTTCAACGTATCATCAATGACAACACCTAGATCCGTTTCTTGGCCGGTGACTCCTAACGTGGAACCTTGCATTACTATGGAGATAGAGCTGGTATTGACAGACTGGTGAGAGAATCAGAGTAAAGTCCACCCAATGGGGGTAGGACAAAGGAATGAATAAAAGGGATCATGTGGAGAAAATTCTGGTCTTTGGTAGCCCACCCCACCGAGACCCGTAGTAGCAAGGGGGAAGTCCTGGGTACCAAGGCAGAAGAAGTTTGCAGGTGTGGTGTTTGGAAGCCTTTGCTCAAGGCAGAAGGTGCCTGCAGTAGCTTTCCCAATTTGGGAACCGAGTAGGAGTGCCTGGGGATAACTGCCCCAGGTGGGAGACATGGGAGTGGGTGAGCCTCACTTCTAGCAGGATTTGCATTGCATGAGTGAATGGACCCCTTTCCAGGATGGGACAGAGAGTAACTGAGAAGGTAATATCAGTGGCGTACCAAGGGGGGGGGGGGGCGGTCCGCCCCAGGTGCACGCTGCTGGGGGGGGGGGGGGGGGTGCCGCATGCCAGTCAGCTTCCTTCGTTTCCATGCTCCCTCTGCCCCGGAACAGGAAGTAACCTGTTCCGGGGCAGAGGGAGCATGGAAACGAAGGAAGCTGACCAGCGCAAGGCACCCCCCCCCCCCAGCGGCGTGCACCCGGGGGGGGGGTTCTTTTGCCGGGGGGGGGGGGGTCCTTTCACCGGGGGGGGGGGGGGGGGGGGCTGCACCTGGGGGGCGGGGCGCATCGGCGATCCACCCCGGATGTCAGCCCCCCTAGGAACGCCACTGGGTAATATGAAAATGATTATGGTTTGAAGGGAACCAGTGCAGAGATTACCACGTGCTACCTGGCAGCAAATAGAGGAGATTGATAAGTGCCTTGTTTGGTTGAAAATAGAGAGATGTAAATAGAACTGAACTGTAATTTGTATGCTCTGATGTCATTGGAGAACTTGTTTTGCGTTGTGCTGACCACCTAAAAGACCCTGGACTGTACAGACCAAATTATCAAGTTCATGAACTGTTTCAAGTTACCGTTAGTAATGTAAGTTGAAGTTTCCACAGCTGGGACTGTTGACTAGTCTTTGGTGTGCAAGAGAACGAGAGTGCCCAGAGAAAGAGTACCCTTGGCTTACTGGAGTAAGTCCAGCCTCAGCTCGAGTGATCCTGCCAGAGGGAGCTGTGTGTGTGGCAGAGAAAGACTAGATTTGTTTGTGCACTGTGGAGCAGAACCCCGGGGTGAAGCTGAGTTGGAGGGGTGTGTGTGCGCGCCCCGGGGGGGGGGGGGAGGGGGATTACATGAGAGGAAGATGCCTCCTTACCTCCTCCTTGTGGATCCTGAGGGGCAGGAGGAGAGATTTTTTTCAAAATCCTTAGCTTGTGGATTATTTACCCTTTCAGTGTCTTTTAGCCTTGCTCTCAGTCCTCCCCTTTAACAATGCCTTGTTCACTACAAAAACTGTACTTAACATATAATTTAGAGAGTGAATGAGTAGATATACAGCTGTTACTTTCATGGGCACATATAGCTGACCTCTCATAAGGGAGTGTGAGTAGCCCCAGAGATCCTACATCAAAGAAATAAAAGTGAGTAACACTTGTGCTTTAGACAAATGGCTCATATTTATTTATTTACCAGCCAATATTCAGCCAGTGGTGATGAGCATTTTTTAAACACTGACTGCTGCAGGCAGGGCCTGATATTCAGTGCTGGGCCAAGTGCAGGTACCGACATTGAATATCCAGGCTTGACTGGATACAAGGCACCCACCAGTACTTACACGGGTCCTGGCTGACCCGCACGGGGTGGGATATTTCAGAATCCGACCCTTCTCTCTACCCCCACCCAACAATATGACCCCCTCTCAACAACATAAGTTGCCTACAAGGAGCAAAACAGATATACAGTTTTTCCTGATGATCAACGTATGAAGGGATGTGCAAACTATGTAATGGTAGCATTCTGGCATCAGGATTTCTAGGTCACGTCCTCCTGACTATGTGAATCTGAGTCCTTAGCTCCTGGGAACACTGACAAGCATCTGAAACAAGGCCCAAAAATTATAAAAATAAAAGCTGATTTATTTACAAGCAAATGAAACGGCCAAAGATAAAATGGAGGTACTTAGATTGTGAGATTCATGTTTTAATGCTAGTTAGCTCAAAGAAGAAACAAACATTCTTTAAACATCAATGTGTGAACACTTTTCAGAAATGGTTTCAGTGTAAACGCACGCTCCCTAGGCCTACTATTAGGCCTGCCTACTTACTACCCAGGTGCTGACAGGGACACTATTCCTGAGGATAAGGTGAACAATTCATTTTGTTCTGGATATTCTGATTTCAAAAACCACTAGAATGTCTATTTTACATCATTGAAGATGCAGTTCTTGGAATTTAGGAAAGTCTTTTTGAACACATGCTCCGAAGTGGCTGAGGTATTTTGACCAGAAGTCTTTATCGCTGCACAGGAAGTCCATAATGCAATGGTTGCAAGGTGATTGCATCAGTTAAAGTGGGTCACAGGCATCTTCTTGCTGAAGTGCAGGCCTTGGCAGATTCAGACCAAAGTTCATACTGCATTGAAGCATTGCCTGATTTATGATTTACAGGAGGCTGTTAACCAAGCTATATTTTGTAGGTGTGTAGGCATGGGCCTAGCCCCTACATGCTCTTCCACATGATTCAACCCACACCCAACAACATAAATCTCTCCTCAAGATCATCCAACTCCCTCCTAATTTCCCCATCACCACGGGTGGACCCACTTCCTGAACACCCCCCTGGAAAAGGCACCATTTACCACCACCCACAACAGCCCAGCAGGTCCCCCGGGCCTACCTGCACATCTCTGGTGGTCGGGTGGTTTCTTTGAGCAGGAGTGAACAATACACATTCCTGTCTCTTGCGTCTCCACCTGTGGTGTAGCCATGGGTGGGCTAGGAACCCCAATTTAGACTCAGGCCCACCCAAAATCATGGCACTGTTGCTATGGCTGGCAAGGATCCCTAAACCCTGCCAGCTGAAAACGTCCTCCTCCTCAAGCAGCCAGCACTCTTCCAAAGCATTGCTGGCAGCACTTGCCTCGGCCCTTCTGCAGATGCTCAGTTTGGAAGAGTGCTGGCTGCCTAAGGATGAGGAAATCTTCAGTTGGTGGGGTTTGAGAATCCCCAGCAACTGAGATATTTAATATTTTGTGTTTTCTGTGTAGGCAAATGGGGGGAGGAGCAGCTGAAAGCAGAACCAGGGGAGGGATTCCTTGCCCACCCATCTTGGGCTCAGTAGTCTCGTAGAGCTGCCACTAAAGGCTGACCCCCTAGCTTAGTATCATGATACTAAAGATAGAGGCTGAGCAGCCATTTTACATGTGGAGCAAGGGCCCCACCTTCACTATGCTCTGCATGTGGCTCTTGACCACACCCAGTCTGAATGACTTTTACATGAAAAGTCAGTTTTCCATGAAATTGAGAATCAGTGTTGCTGTTGACTCTTTCTCTCAGAACCCTGTCCGTACTACTCATATGAGGCTTTCTCAGTTTACTCTGCAACTTTTTGACTTTCGGCAAGGTAATTTTTCAAGCTTGTGCCTTTCTCTCTAATCCTCTAATACTTTAGAGACATTGATTTTGAAGGAAGAAAATAATCTGTCAGTCTTACTGTGGAACAAATGTCAATTGTACTGGTACTAATATTATGGATTAAAAAACGTTAACTTTGGAAGCATTCTAAGCAAGAATAATTTTAAGGAACCTGTCATTTGTGGACAAATGTTTTCCAGTTTATTTTTATAAAACTAACAACCAATTCACACAAGGATACAATAACAAATTTCCATCAAAACCAATGAACACATTCAAATCCCTTAGTGGAGCAATCCTTCAACATTAGTAACAGGCATTTATACTTAACCCTGGAACAAATTCTCCCACCCCCCCAAGACTTCATACTTCCGGGTCACTGAAAAAGAGCAGGAAAGGCTGGTGAAAAAGAGTATGCCAAACACAAGGATAATGGTAGTCTAGATATTTCCTAAATAAAGTATATGAAGTACAGTTGACCTCATCCATTAGTTTCTACCACACAGGTGAATATCCTGAATGGTACGAGCTGGTTTGTACTCAGCCCCTGCTGCAGCCCATACACAGGCAAAACATGGCCATGTCAGGCGTGTAGAGGGTGCTTTATGTCTTTTATCCACTGTGGTGAATAAATTCTGTTAAAACTCCACCGTGCTGGTTTGCTCTATTTCTTCGCTGGTCTGGATCGTGCGGATCGCTTGCCTGTTTGTTTTTTAGGACCCAAATTCCTCTGGCTAAATCCTGTAAAGTATACTCACAGGAACAGTTCTCCACAACTCAGTTTCTAAACCAATTCTTCACATAAGCACTGGAAGTGTCACTGCCCCAGACAAGCAACAGAAAAATCCCCAAGTCACCTCAAAGACACTTCCTCTCAATAATATTGACCCCACTAAGTTATAGCATTATTTTCAATATATGAAAATAAGGAGAGGAATCAAACATGATGCCAAGGTTGCAGGGAGAAAGGACAGGGAAAGTGTTATTAGTCTATCCCATTGGGTAGACATGATCTTGCAGTGTACGGCTCCAACCAGAACTCTTCTCTATAACAGAAACTATAACCTTTTTCTTGAAACTATTCGTTTCCTTTATATTTTTTCATTGTCTTGTACCCTTTAGGAAGTTAATTGTACCCTATTGCTAAGGAGTATTTCAATACCAAAATTACATGCACCCTACTGCACTTTTGTCCCTTGCTACAGCTTCATCCCAGGGTCCTTGGAAAACATTATTTATACAGCAAATATCAGCTTGCATTTCATTTAATTAGGGATTGCCTTCACATAGTCACTTACAAAAGCCTTCAACTGATTAATAATTAAACTGTCAACCATCACTGTAAAGGTAATAAGGGATTGAAATGATGATACATGTTCCTGTTTACCCTGTCTCCTGCTCTCGGTTGAGCTAATAGTCTGAGCTGATGTATTCTGTAGTCCCTAAGTGATATGATGAACACAGCTGCTTGAAGTGATGGCTTCGTGGTGCAAGGAGAAATTACAGTTGCAGAGTGAAGTCAAAAAGTGACTGGCTGATGGAAGGGTTATATATATATATATATATATATATATATATATAATTGTTTTTACATATGAGGGTTTTAAAATAAATATTTATTGATGTGCATTATATGTTATTTGATATTTTTATGCATGTATTTTTGTATCATTTTATGTACTCCACTTAGATATTTTTATTTTTCATGGATAATCAAGAATAAACCTAAGTCTACATAAATTGAAACAGAAAAAAAATAATCTAAACATTGTATACTAGCAACAAAATTTATGTAGAACTGTGGAAACAACACATTGTTAGAAAAACACATCAAAACGCTAACCCTATAAGAAAATGTTTGCAAATGAAGAAATATAAGGAACAACCAAAACATGACTTTTATGAGAAGATTCTTGCCTCTCATACCCAAGAAAGTATCTCACGTCTAGCTATCATAAGACAAATTTCTTTTGTTAAACAATGGTGCGGTAGCCGTGGTAGTCCATTTTTAAAGGTGACAAATAGAAATAAAACAAAACAAAGAAGAAAATAAGATGATACCTTTTTAATGGAACTAACTTAATACATTTTAAAATTAGCTTTCAAAGGCAATACCTTCTTCTTCAGATCAGAAATGAGCAAATGATGACAAATATCACTATATATATATATATATATATATTGTAATATCTGTAATCCCGGTAGCAAACCTTCAGGGGTGGTAGGCTCCCTTCAGCAGTCCACAATCAAAGTCCTTCCAGACAACACAGCTTTTAGTTCCAAACAGTTTATTTCCCCTCCTCCACAAAATCTCAGTTCAAGGGGTTAAAGTCCCATTCAGTTTCCAAAAATAAAGCAACAAGAAAGAACTTCCCTTTAAATCCAAGTTCTCCCCCAGTTCAACAGCTTGGGTTTCAGTTTTAAAAATCTTTCCGCTTGGGTGGTTGCAGAATGGCAATACACTGCCCACAACACAGCTAATTGACTCCTGTGACCACCCACTGCCTTCAGTCCCTGCAACTCTGCCCCAAAGTACAATTACAGTCCATGTCAACTGGCTCCTCCAAACCTGGTGTGTTGGTCTCTCCAGCCTCTCCTTCCTCCAAGCACTCCATTAACTCTGCTTCTCTGCTAGGCTGTTGGTTGGAGACCTCCTCCCCCTCCCAGGTGGAAGGAATCTTGTACTGATTTCTAACCCAAGGGTATTGAGCTTTGTCATCCCTGCTCCCCCTTCTGGCCCTCGCCTGCCATAGCAGCTGCTCTTTCCAGTCCTTTTCCCCCTCCCTTCCACGTGGGGGCCATACCGGGTTTTGGGACCTACCACCCCGATCCCTTCTCTCAGGGCCTTGTGGGGAATGTAGTCTGGCCCCATACCTCCTCCTGAGCTGCTTAGACCCTCCAACCTCCTTACAATATATATATATATATATATTGTATGAAACATAAAAGCAATCCAAAGACTGTCTCATGGGGTGGTGGGGGGAAGGGGAGATGGATGAGTGATCAGAGGGCGACAAAACAATATAATTTTATAGTTTATAATGCAATAGGAAATCCAGATCTTTGTTAAGTCCTGTCTGGTGTAGGTCAAAATATTTCATCATTTGAACTTCAAAGGTTTTACATTCCTGGATAGTTTTGACACCCACCAGACAGGACTTAACAAAGATCTGGGGCTTTCCTATCCTATATAATAATTTCCAACTCCAATGTTCTGAAGCTGACTCCGTGGCACTGAAGGGTTCTTAGCGTTCGTGTGGTTCGTAGGGTTCGTGCTGTGTGTAACCATCTGTCTCACTGTCCCACCCTCGCGTCCAAACGTAAAGACGTTGAGGGCAGAACAGTGAGAGGGAAGGGAATGCTGCAGAGTTGCCAGGCAAAGGAACGTGACGTCACACACATGAGGGTGTTGTCGTCCCTCCCTTCCAGTTCCAGGCCCCCTCCCTCTGATTTTTAACAGCCATCTTCACTTACCAAGTCAGGGTTACGGCGGTGCAGGCTTGGCCCTTCTCTCTCTCTCTCAGCTCTGGTCCCGCCCTTGTGGGAACAGGAAATGAGGGCGGGACCACAGCTGAGAGAGAGAGAAGGGCCGAGCCTGCACGCCTTTTACTGCTGCTGGCGGCCGCCGTAATCCCAACGAGGTAAGTCAAGATGACTTTTAGAATTCGTAGGGAGGGGGCCTGGAACTGGAAGGGAGGGAGGGACAAAGGGAGGGACGACGACCCTGGAACTGGGAGGGAGGGGGGACCCTGGAACTGGGAGGGAGGGAGGGAGCCTGAAACTCAGACGGAGGGGGGAACCTGAAACTCGGAGGGAGGGAGGGAAGGAAGGGAGACCCTGAAACTCGGAGGGAGGGAGGGGGAACCTGGAACTCGGAGGGAGGGGGGACGACCCTAGAACTTGCAGGGAGGGAGGGGACGACAACCCCGGAAGTCGGAGGGACGGATGACCCTGGAATTTGGAGGAAGGGAGGGGGGACCCTGGAACTGGGAGGGAGGGGGGCGCCCCTGGCACACACTCTCAATCTCTCTCTCTCTCTCACACACACACACACACTCTCTCTCTCTCTCTCTCTCTCATAGACACACTCGCACCCAGTCTCACTCTTTCTCTGTCACACACACACACTCGCACATTCACTCTCTTTCTCTCACACAGTCACTCTCACACATACTCTCTAACAATCACACTCCGAGGAAAATCTTGCTAGTGCCCATTTCATTTCTTTCAGAAACGGGCCTTTTTTACTAGTTACATTATAAACTCTCTCTCCTGGTTTCTATCCCCCCCCCTTACCCACTCCTACCTTTCCCCATTAGATTGTCATCATTTGCTTAATGCTGATCTGAAGAAGGCGGCATTGCCTCTGGCAGCTAATCAAAAAATGTATTGTCAGTCTAAAAGAAGGTATCATCTTCTTTTCGTTTATTTCTATTTATTACCTATAGATAAAAAGAAATCTAAATTTCTGCAAAGGGAATCTTTGGACAGATTATACTGGTTTTTTCATTCTAGGATGCAGAAGTGAGCCTCAGACCTTACAGTAAACCCCCTCCCCCCTGTTTACTAAGGGGTGTTTTTACTAAGGTGCGATAAAAAATGGCCTCCGGTAGTGTAGGTGTGGGTTTTGGGTGCACGCAGAATCATTTTTCAACACGCCCGTAAAAAAGGCCTTTTAAATATTTTTGCTGAAAATGGACATGCAGCAAAATCAAAACTGCCGCGTGCCCATTTTGGGTCTGAGACCTTACCGCCAGCCATTGACCTAGTAAAGTCTCACGCGGTAACCAGGTGGTAATGACCTACGTGCACCAAATGCCACTTGGCGCACATCTGATACGAGCGGCAGAAAGTAAAAATTATTTTTCAGCTGCACATATCGAATGCGCGCCTAAAATGAAATTACCGCAAGAGCCACATGGTAGCCGTGTGGTAACTCCATTTTGGCGCATGCTGGGCATGCATAGACGCTTACACAGCTTAGTAAAAGGACCCCTATGCCACACTAGCAGCTGCTGTGCAGTGAATGGGCTGTGTCGGCATTAGCGAGCAGCTTAGTAAACAAGGGGGAAAAGCATATGCTTAAAATATTCAGAGAATTAGTACGCTTCCTCAGTATTAAACTAAAAGCTGAACGAACAGAAAAGAGGCAAACACCAGCAAGCTGAGATCAGTGCAGTTATTGTTTCTTTCAATGCTATGCTAAGAAGTAGAAAAGATATTATTCATCACTATTGCTAAACAGTAACGAGAGCCTTATGGTTATATTTTTTTGGAAAGGTATTTATATTGCAAATTTTAGTTTTCAATATTACTAAATTTAGGTTTGAAAACAGGAAAGTTTATTTTGCAGTATTACTTGATACAGTTCTGTCAAACAATCTTATACACTGTTGGTCCCTTACAAACCGAATAGCAGCTGTTTGTCTGATATAATACAACTAGTAAAAAAGGCCCGTTTCCGAAACCACTGAAACGGGCGCTAGCATGTGACTTTTTTTGTATGTGTGTATGTGTCACAGAGTTATTTTGTGTATATGTGAGTGTGAGTGTGTGAGGGTGGGGTGTGTGTGCAGGTTGTTGATGTGTGTCTTTTATTTTTTTGTTTGTTTTTTGCTTGGGGGGTTGGGGATGTGCTGTGCTGTGCTGGCAAAGTGGGATGGATTGGTGCATGGCTTTGAGGGTGTGTTTCTGTTGTATTGTGTGTGTGTGGTTTTGTCTGTCAAGGAGGTTTGTTGAGGGGGGTCTTTCTGTTGGTGAAATGTAAATGTGGTTGTAGGGGGGTCAGCCTTTGCTGAGTGGTGGATTGTTTTTTCCGGGTTTTTTTTTTTTTTTGTGTTGTGCTGAGGCAGCAGTGTTGTTTTAGATGGGCGGAAGGTACAGGAGCACGTTCTTGGTCTGTCGGTATTTTTTGGCCGTTTCAGGGCTGCTGTAGGGGAACGCTGGAAGAGAAATGTGCTGTGGGAAGCAGCGCCGTCTTTTTCCATTGGGCTGGGGTTCTGGGCATCCAGGAGGTGGGAGACGGCTTGCCTGAGGACGGGGATGGTTGTTTTAAGTTGGCGGAAGGGAGAGGAGCACGGTCTCAGGCCATCGGGGGGTGATCCGGTATGTTCGGTCCATTTCAGGCCGGCTGCAGGGGAATGCTGGAACATTTATGCGCTGCGAGAAGCAGCGCCGTCTTTTTCCGGGTGCTCGGGGAATCCCCGAGGTGGGAGACGGCTTGCCTGAGGCTGGGGATGGTTGGGCACGTCCTTGGCTGTTTCGGCAAAAGGGGAAGAGGAAGAGGGTGCAGAGTTACCTGCAGCCGCGAGAGAAACCGGGTATGCTTTGTTTTGTATTATTAGTTTGCATTTCTGTTGAAGAAAGAGTGGATGCCTTTTGAATGATGGAGGTGGTGCGTCGGTGTGCGGTTGTTTCCTTAGTTTGGCAGCGACTCTTCAGCAATTCCTAGGCAGGGAAGGAGTAGGGAAACACGCTCCGCATGTTTCCCTACTCCTCCCCCTTCCTTGGTCGCTGTTTGCTGCTGGCTGGGTCGCGGGTAATCCTTCCAGCTGGGCCACAGCTTGTCCTGTTCGCCCACGTCCCAGATGGTTAGGGGCACGCTGTTCTCTGGCTCCACCGACTCCATGTCAAGCGAACTCAAATATAGTCTATGCTATAGGCCCTCCGGCACTCTTCAGTACTGGCATTAGGCATTTATAAATTTCTCCCCCCCCCCGGTCTATTTTTGCACATACCCACAGCAGGAATATTCTTCTCTCGTTCAAGCGGTGGTTCTGTGCTCTCTGTGCTGCACAGATAATGAACCATTCTGCTGGTGAATGCTCCTCCCTTATTGCCACGTAGTTTCCTCTGATAGGTCCTTCTTACATTGCCTAGCGTTGCCTGGGAACGGTTTTGTGATGGTCCTTTGTGTTTCAGAACGTTGAGGGTGTTTTTTCTGATTGGTCCATCATGCGAGGGCGGGGCAGAGAGACATGGTCAGTGTTGTGGCTTCACCACCATGAACTGACGAACCCTTCAGGGAGTGACTGAGTGACTTCAGAACGTTGTCTTCAGAATGTTGAGGGTGAGTTTTATTATAATACAATTATCTTTGGTTTCTCGGAAGTAATATCGGCAAAGCCAGTATTGCGCAATCAGGAACTATAAGATATGTTCATAGTTTTGAACAAAAGTATGGGTTAACAAGAATTCTAATGATTATTGGGGTCATTTATTAAAGCGTATTCAAACCTGGACTTAACATAGGTTAATGCAGGACTCTCCCACATGCTAAGCCCAGATTTACAAAGCTGCGTAGGCACCCACATGCGTCCAACGTGCATCAAATTGGCACTATCACCTGGCTACCACATGCCCCGGGCGGTAATTCCATTTTTAGCGTGCGCCCATAACACGTGGTAGAAAATATTTTCTATTTTCTACCGCTTGGCGCTTACCTGGCAGTAATTGGCGGTTGATGTGCACTGGATGCTTATTGCCTGGTTAGCGCATGAGACCTTACCGCTAAGTCAATGGGTGGTGGTAATGTCTCAGGCTGAAAATGGACATGCACTGGTTTTCATTTTGCTGCACATCCATTTTCCGGCACATTAAAAAAAAAGCCTTTTTTCCAGGTGTACTAAGGAAGTGAACCAGCGCGCGCTCAAAACACGCGCCTACACCAGTGCAGACCACTTTTGGGCACGCCTTAGTAAAAGGGCCCCTCAATGTGACATTTTTTTTATGGATTCTACTTTTGTTATAATTGCAGGTCTTGTACTAATGTTCCCATTCGTGATTGGTACCTGCAAAGAATAAACACAGAAGCCCTTACTGCCTCCTATTTAATCATAACACACTATCTAGATAACGTGGGAATGCCCATTCTCTGCCCATGACACACCCTCTCCACAAAATATTTCTAAAAAAATTGGTAACTTGTGGTTTAGCAACTGCAAACAGGCAAAATACTGAAAAACATCACAATGTGTTTCTGTGGTAGCATGTTAGCATGCAATAACAACTCAAATTTTAGCGCCAAAAAATGAGCATTAACCCTGGGATTGTATATATATGGCACCTTAATTTCCATGTGGAAATTGAAGAGTATTCTATAACAATGCACGTAACTAAACTGCTTAACTAGCAAATCAGCGCTTTTAATTGGATGCTAACAACAATTATCAGCACTAACTGGCATTAGAGTTACGCGCACAACTTGCTAAACGTATTCTGTAACGTGGTATGTGCAAATGTTAAGTCACAGTTGAAAAGTAGGCGTGGCTAGGGGAGTGGAATGGGTGGGTTTGGGGAATTTCTAAAATCTATGCGCATTCTTATAGAGCACACCCACTCCGCACCTAATTTACACATCGGGATGTACACCAGGTTTTAATTGGCGTAATTGACCATGACTAAATGTAGTCACACGGAGCAGCACTCAGCATATTCTATAATGTACAGCTAAACTAAAGCATACTTTATAGAATATGCTTTGATTTCTGCATGGAAATCGAGGCGTGATAAATAGAATCTAGCCCTGAGCACTATGTAAACAGTGCTCAAAGTTGCAAGGTCAGCTAGTATGCATAACTGAGTAATGTTTTTGATTTTATTTTCCTAGCAGTTGTGAATGTTCCTACTGCAGTATTCCCAGCCTGATCCAGGAAGAGCTGACCTGAGACTCAAACCCAGGTTCTCCATATGCCAATAGCAATAGTTGCTACTGAATATAGTAATATTTTAACCCTGCCATTTCCTCATTCTCCTCTTGGATTTCCAATCCTAACAGAACCAGGTCTGAGATCGGGCATCATGAACTATCATTTTCAATTTTCCCCTCACAACTCACTTTAGTCTAGTCCTTACAGTGACCGTCCCTTCATCATCAGAGGACCTCATGGAACCCTTTAATCATACATTCCAAATTTAGCCAGCAGATGTAGCCATTGTATTTTTATTTATTTATTTGTTTGTTACATTTGTATCCCACATTTTCCCACCTATTTGCAGGCTCAATGTGGCTTACATAATATGATGAGTATGACTCCGTTTGCCCCTCCTCCTTCCCCCAGTGAATGTCAATGCTATACAGCAGGGTTGTCCAACCTCAGTTCTTGAAGGCCGCAATCCAGTCGGGTTTTCAGGATTTCCCCAATTAATATGCTTGAGATCTATTTGCATGCACTGCATATTCATTGGAGAAAATCTGACCTGGCAAGGGCTGAGGTGGGACATCCCTACTTTACAGCATCCCAAGCCCTGGATAACCCAGGGAACAAAAGATTTGAGCTGGGAATCAAACCCCAGTCTCTACTCATGGCACTAGCCTTGTGTAATGCTATTCCTTTCTATAATCAGATGTAGAATGGCCATCTATGCTGTATCTTAAAGATCCAAAATTCTACATCTTATAAGATGCATACAAGGGTTAAATTGCACAACAGTGAAACATGAAATCAGGCTAACAATCCAATTGCTGATTACCTGTCAAAAACAATCTAAATTCCTTGATAAAGGGATCAGAAGGAGAAGCCATTGCAACCGTCAGAAGCATGAGAAATGCTATAGAAAACTCATTTGCAGCAATTTCTGTTTTAAAGTGCTGAAAGAAGCCCATTAATCTGTGTCGACTTACAAAGGGTATATAATGACAAACGACATCTGGCCTACAAAGAATTAAAAAAGGCATTCCGTTGCATTCCAAAATAAGTCAGGAATTTCATATACATATTATCCAAATATAATTTCATAATTACAAACAGTGCTGACATTTAAACTCTGTTATTGTGTGTTCATGGCAATTGCCATATGGTGGTTGTGATTTGTCTAATGCAGCAGTACAGCTGTCACTGGCTAACCATAGGCTTAGTGTGGGGTGGGCATGGAGAAGGGGGTGATGCCACCCCAGATGTTGCAGATGCTAATGCTAAACTGGTCCTTCTCTTCCACTGCAAATATGAATTCTTTAGTCTCTGCTCCCTCCAATGTAAGCAGATAAACTACACCGACGCTAGCTTCTTTTAGGTGAAAAAGGAAGCAGAGTGCCCAAATCTTTCTTGCCAGTACATATAATCTTCATCCTCCCAAGTGCAAGGGTCTGAAATACAAATCAATGCATGCATCTACCTTTTCCTATACGAGCACGCAGCTCTGGAACGCGCTGCCACGTAACCTGAAAGCGGTCTATGAATTGACCAATTTCCACAAACTATTGAAAACCTATCTCTTTGACAAGATATATCACAAAGATCAACATGTGTAACTGTATAATCTAACATGTGTAACTGTATAATCTTTAAAACTTCCAGACTGTCTTATAATGTCTTTCTGCTTTAACACCTTCATGTATTTCACCACCATGTAACACAAAACCCTCTGTAAACCAAATGTATATTCACTTCTATGTCCAGTATCCATGATGAATTGTAAGCCACATTGAACCTGCAAAGAGGTGGGATAATGTGGGATACAAATGCAATAAATAAGTAAATAGCCTCTCTGCCACCAAGTCTCACATAGCCTGTCTTGTGTAATTTGTGATACACTTCCAGATCCTTTTGGGAAGCACATGTACATGTTGCATAGGTAGTCACCCAAGGGAGGCCATTTGCATCACACCACTGTTCCGGTCAGGCGAGGGGCAAGAAGATCTTAAAAATTTGATTGTTGTGCACAATTTATGATATACCCCTAGATCCTTTAGGAAGCACATGCTTGGCTTCTTACATGACTCCTAGGGTGCTTCTTTGTAAAAACATAGGCAATGGAAACCTCATATAACTCTAGGTTAAACTACTTAAAGGGAAGTCTGGACCACAGGAATACATTGTGCATGCCTGCTGATGTGTGGACTGGTCTTGACATAGAGGGGTATAATCGAATGTTGCCAGCGAAATAGATCGCCGGCGATCTATTTTGGCGGCGGCGCAACAGCTGGCCAGAACCGTATTATCAAAAAAGATGGCCGGCCATCTTTTTTTCCGATAATAGGATTTAGCCTGGCCAAATGCCAGAGTTCACCGGGGTTAAGATCACCGGTTTTGTTTTTCAGCGATAATGGGAAAAAAATGCCAGCCATCTCAAACCCGGCGAAATCCAAGGCATTTGGTCATGGGAGGAGCCAGCATTTGTAGTGCACTGGTCCCCCTGACATGCCAGGACACCAACGGAGCACCCTAGGGGGCACTTCTAAAAATTTTTTTTAAATACAAAAAAAGCTCCCAGGTGCATAGCTCCCTTACCTTGGGTGCTGAGCCCCCCAAACCCACTCCCCACAACTCTACACCATTACCATAGCCCTTATGGGTGAAGGGGGGCACCTACATGTGGGTAGAGTGGGCTTTGGGGTGGGGGGTTTGGAAGGCTTAGCATTTACCACCACAAGTGTAACAGGTAGGGGGGGGGGGGGGGGGGGATGGACCTGGGTCTGCCTGCCTGAAGTGCACTGCACCCATTAAAAACTGCTCCAGGGACTTGCATACTTCTGTCAGGGAGCTGGGTATGACATTTGAGGCTGGCATACAGGCTGGTAAAAAAAAGGTTTTTAGTTTTACTTTTTTAGTGTGGGAGGGGGTTGGTGACCACTGGGGGAGTATGGGGAGGTCATCCCCCATTTCCTCCGGTGGTCATCTGGTCAGTTGGGGCGCCTTTTTGAGGCTTGGTCGTGAAAATAAAAGGACCAAGTAAACTCGGTGAAATACTGATTAATGCTGCTTATTTTTTCCATTATCCGCGAAAGCCGGCCATCTGGTAGCACGCCCATGCCCGCCAGTGTCCCGTTTTTGCTACGCCGCCGACATGCCCCCTTGAACTTTCGCTGGCGAGGCGACGGGAAAGTGGCGATGCTGTCAAAAAAGCTGCTTTCGATTATACCGATTTCGCCGCTTTTGAGAGATCACCGGCCATCTCCCGATTTATGTCAGGAAATGGCAGGCGATCACTTTCGAAAATAAGCCTGATAGTCAACTATGCCCCAGCTAAGGGTAAAATGGAATGAGCAGGTAAGGCTCCTAAGTCTTGATTTGCCAATCTATCTGGAACAGGGGTTCTCAAATCAGTCCTCAGGATACACCTAGCCAATCAGGTTTTCAGGATATTCACAATGAATATGCATGAGTCAAATTTGCATGAAGTACCTCCATTGTATGCAAATGTAGCTCATGCATATTCATTTTGGGTATCTTGAAAACTTGACTGGCTAGGTATGTCCGGAGAACCATTGATCTTGAAGAAGGTTAATCCAACATAAAACCTGCTTTTGTGTTTCACTGAACTTGTGGCAGCTTTTGCCTCAGTCAGCACATGGTACATGTGGATAAGAGCATGGGATGGGACTGCACAAACCTTTCTCACTATAATCTATTGCACTCATGTGCTGACTAATCAGCAACACCAAGCAATGGATCGTTGAAATTCTTGTTTCATTTTTAGTTCATTTTTGCATTTTTTCCAGTTTCTCTCACACATCTGTGTTAAAACAAATTTTATTCATGCGTTAGAACTTAGCATATGGAAATTGCCTACACACATTAGTTTATAAGTTAACATGCATTAAACTGATTTTGCATATATATGCATGTAGGCATGTTTGGGGAGGAAATTTGGGCAAAGCCTGGGCAGAATGTGCATGCAGGTTATAAAATAGAAACTTACATGTGCACTGTAGTCATTTATGTTTAACCAGCTCCTGAGCTGCTGTAATTGTACATGTCTGCACTTTAGCCATGATTTAGACTGATTTTGTGCTGGTATGTTATAAAGACATATAGGTGCCTACTGGTACTCCTGCCCTAGGTAGCTGGTTATAAAATTATCCTACACACAGATAATTTGTGTGTTTAGTTTAGGCCTGCAGTTACCAGAAATGAATATATGGATTATATTACGTGCCAATGCTTAACTGCCCAGTGCGTGTAATGGATGCGCACCAAGTGGCATTTGATGCGCATAGGCCATTACCACCTGGATTCTTTACCGCTAGGTCAATGGCTGGTGGTAAGGTCTCAGACCCAAAGTGGATGCGCAGCAATTTTGATTTTACTGCACGTCCATTTTGAGCCAAAAAGTAAAGGCCTTTTTTACAGGTGAATGGGCTGTGATGGCAATGCCGTGTAGCTTTGTAAACAGTGGGGCATAAAATTAAGGAGGTTTTTTAAAGACCTATAAATGACAAATGAACAGATTGTGAAAAGACAACACTGTTAGTCATAGAAACATAGAAAAATGAAGGCAGATAATGACTATAAGGCCTATCCAGTCTGCCTAACCATGCCATCTACTATCTCTTCCTCTCCCTTAGAGATCCTATACACTTGTCCCAGGCTTCAAAGTAGTTTGAGGTCTTTTTCCTCCTATATTATTTGTAATATTTTGGAAGTTACAAAATTCAATTAGAGGAACAACCCCCCCCCCCCTCAGGTTTAACAAGCAACTGTAAACTTCTGTTAAAACTCAGGAACTCAGGGGCCCATGCAGAAAACTTCCTGCATGGATGTAATATAGTTTTATTGTGAGATAGCAATGCAGGAAGGGTTTCAGCATGGGTGTTAACTCGCATGGAAACTCTTACCAAAGACTGCATTAAAATTCATTTAAATGCATTTAAAAAAAATGTTGCGCCAGGTTCACGGCAGCTTATAAGGGTTCGTTGAGAGAAGTGGATGTCTAGTATCACCCTTTCTCTTACTCCAACCCAACCACCCTACCCCAGATTTATTTATTTATAAAATTTATCATACATTTCTACCTAAGCAGCTGACAATAAAAACATACATATCATCCCAAAACATAGACTAAACAAATAAATACTTACATTCGCTTAATATCACAGCAACCTAAACATTTGCATTCTGGAAAAAGCAGGCACAAAAGGCTGGGTCTTCAGCAATGTCTTAAATTGCAATACATTTGTACACAACTGCAAATACCCGGGGAGCTTATTCCACAAAAGTCAGTCACCTTAGTACCTGCATAATGTATATTACTCAGAACTGATACAGAAAGTTGCCTCACGTTTTCAGATCATAACAGACATACAGGCTTATGCAATTGCAGTGCTTGTGACAAATACCAAAGGACAGACCGATGTATCATTTGATAAAGATCAAAACCTTACATTCTGCATTGCCCCCCCCCTCCTGACCTGGCCTCTACCCTCTTACCTGGTAGTCTAGTGGCCTCCTTCCCGACCTGACCCCCCCCCCCACTTCACTGATATAAAAAAAAAGAGTTTCCATTGTACCTGAAAATTGGAGGTTGGCCAATGTCACACTGATTTTTAAAAAGGGATCCAGGAAATTACAGACTGGTAAACCTGACTTTAGTGCCAAGCAAAATAGTGGAAACTATTATAAAGAATAAAATTACTGAATACATAGACAAACATGGTTTAATGGGAAAGAGTCAGCATGGGTTCAGCCAAGAGAAGTCTTGCCTCACCAATTTGCTTCATTTCTTTGAAGGCATGAATAAACATGTTGATGTAGGATATCTAAATTTTCAGAAAGCTTCTGACAAAGTCCCTCATGAGAGATACCTGAGAAAATTAAAGCCATAGGATAGGAGGAAATGTTCTGTTCTGGATTAGGACTGCTTAATGGATAGAAAACAGAGGGTAGGGTTAAATGTCCATTTTTCTCAGTGGAGGAGGGTAAATACTGGAGTGCTACAGGGATTTGTACTGGTACCGGTGCTATTTAACACACTTATAAATGATCTTGAAATTGGAAAGACAAGTGAGGTGATTAAATTTGCAGATGACACAAACTATTCAAAGTTGTTAAAACACATGCGGACTGTGAAAAATTGCAGGAAGACCTTAGGAAATTGTAAGACTGGGCATCCAAATGACAGATGAAATTTAATGTGGACAAAGTGATGCACATTGGGAAGAATAATCCAAATCATAGTTACCTGATGCTAGGGTCCACTTTAGGAGTCAACACCCAAGAAAAAGATCTATGTGTCAACTTAGACAATATGCTGAAATCTGTCCAGTGTGCGGAAGTGGCCAAAAAGAAATTATTAGGAAAGGAATGGAACATATGACAAAGATATAATGCTTCTATATTGCTGCGTGGTGCAACCTCACCTTGAGTATTGCATGCAATTCTAGTCACCATATATCAAAAAAGATACAGTGTAATTAGAAAAGGTTCAAAGAAGAGCGAACAAAATGATAAAGGGGATGGAACTCCTCTCATATTAGGAAAGGCTAAAGAGGTTAGGGTTCTTCAGCTTGGAAAAGAGTCGGCTGAGAGGGGATGTGATAGAGGTGTACAAAATCTTGAGTAGTGTAGAACGGGTACCAGTGAATAGATTTTTTACTTTTTCATAAAGTGGAAAGACTAGGGAACACTCAAAGTTACATGGTAATACTTTTAAAATGAACAGAAGGAAATTTTTTTTTACTCAACGAATAGTTAAGCCCTAGAACTTGTCAGAGGATGTGGTTACAGCGGTTAGGATATCTCGGTTTAAAAAATGTTTGGACAAGTTCCCGGAGGAAAAGTCCATAGTCTGCTATTGAGATGGACAAAGGGGAAGCCACTACATGCCTTGGGATTGGTAGCATGGAATGTTGCTACTATTTTGGATTCTGTCAGGTACTTGTGTCTTGGATTGACCACTGTTGGAAGCAGGATACTGGGCTAGATGGACAATTGGTCTTACACAGTATGGCAATTCTTATGTTCTTAAACAAGAGCCAAAGACAAAGAATTCAAAAGCGACTGGGGTTTTTAGCAGCCATAGTTTCCCTTCAGGATGGGTCTCTTCCCACTATTACTTCAGTGGTCACAGGAGTCCTTCTGTTGTCCCTGAAGCTGTGGGGGTATTTAAAAGTCAAAGCCCAGTACTGTAGTAGATCCACTAGAGATCTCTGCAGTCTTCAGTGGAGTAGAACCCTAGCTGTTTTCTACATATCATTTCCTTCCATGGTGCTACCTGCTGGTTTTCTTTGCTTGGCTTCTGTCTCTACTGTTCCTCTGACTCCGGTCTTTCCTCTTTCCTTTTCTCTCTCCTTCTGTTTTTCTTTGTCCTTGTTTCCTAAATTTCCTTCCACTATCTTCCTTTCCTTTGCCCCCTTCTTCCCAGTTTACACATCTCTCTTTTTTCTTCCTCCCTGGGTATTTTATCTCCTCATCCTTTCTTCTGCTCGCTCCCTCATAGACTCTTCCCTAATTGCTCTTACAGGGGTATTACCATGTTGTGATGTGTGCAAATCCATGTTTGATTCTTGAATTCAGCTTCTGCCTCTTTAGCCTTAAGAAACAGGGGAGTTATAATCCTCCACAGTGGAGATATTATCACAGCTGTCATATTACTGAGTTCCAGGAGGGAAACCATTTTGGCTAATCCTGGTTTTGAACTTACATCCCAAACAGTGTGGTATAAATAATCCTTGATGCTACCACTGAATTCAGTGCTCTAGGACCCCTAATGCATCATGACACTCTTTTCAGAAATCCATGACTGGCCTAAAATCTCCCTCCTGGGACTTGGTACTTGGCAGTTGAGTTCTAAATTATCAGTATCTTCTTTCACCGAGTCAGGTCTGATATCCTGAGATCCGGGATAACAGGTGCCCAAAGTTCATGCTCTGCTCAAGCAGCTGTGTGGCATCATGGGAAATATTGACGCAAATCTTCATCTAAACTATATTTTCTGTCCAGCTCAGCAAACTGCACATTGTCACAACATGACAATTGCCAGCTTTAATCTTCCCCAGATACCAATTACATAACTGTGTCATAAACCACAACTAAATGGATAGTTTCTGTGTAGTAATTGCACTTTTCTGCAGGGTTATGCTTGGGTTCCAGCAATAACAATCTGAAGCAGCAACAGCCCCAGTGACACATGGACTGACACAGGATGCATCATAGTTCTAAGGTTTTCAGACAGATGAGCTACTCACTCCATTCTTTATATATGCTATGGGATTTGCCAGGGCTTCAAAGCTGGTAAACAAGTGCTGCTTCTGTTCCATGAGAAATTTTGCATGGTGTTCTTAATGAGCCGTTCTGTATTTCTTGCATGCCTTCAGTATATTGCTGGAATCTTCTCTAGCACTACGTTTTTTTTAAAACTTTAGTAACATTTGTGTTGTGACAAAGCAGTAGCAAAAGCTTGTCATGGGAGTGGGGAAAAGCTCTACTACAGGTTCCATAAGGCATTTGGAACACCAGCTCAAAACCTGGAGTGCTGCTGCCTTAATGGAACAGGGTGGTGTCCCTCAGAAGCTGTAAGGGAAACCACAGCACTAAGTAGGAGGGGAGCCATAAGTAGGGTTACCATATGTCCGGATTTACCCGGATATGTCCTCTTTTTGAGGACATGTCCGAGCAACCGGGTGGGTTTTGCCAATCTGCTCGTTTCTCCAGAAATCTGGGCAGATTGCTAGCCTCCCCTCCCCTTACTTACTACTGCCCTGGTGGTCTAGTGACCTCTTCTGCCTTCAGAGCAGGAAAGAGCCCCCTCTTTCCTGCCCGGAGCGCTGGCCTGCATGCATCCTTCCTGTTCCTGAGCTCAGCGCCGATTCAAAATGGCCGCCGAGAGTTGAAGTGACCTCCCGAGACTTCAACATGTTGGTGCATGCTTCATGGTTACCATGTGGGTAACGCGTGAGCCCTTACCGCTAGGTTAATGGGTAGCGGTAAGGGCTCAGGACATAAATAGGCGCACACTAGTTTTAATATTAGCGCAGGTCCATTTCCTGGCCTTTAAAAAATGACCTTTTTCCCAGCCATGGTAAAAAGTGGCCACTTTTTACCGCAGCTTTGTAAAAGGAACCCTCTGCTTTGTACTGGTGAAGTTCAGCAATAATAGTCGCTATGGGACAGAAGCACCCCATGATTAAACTAAAATTCATCCTTTGAAATCTCTTAACCATGACATTTGATGGTTAGACACATTATCACACTTGGTTTCATGTTACTATTCTTTTCAAATGAACAGAATATTTGCATACCAAGCCATCCAACACAGATACACAAACAGGGATCAATGCAGAAACTTTACAGCTCAGTGCACGGCTTTCTAATGCAAGCGTAAAGAAAACATTTTGCTCCCTACTGTATTAAGCAAATAGTATGCAAATAGGCCGTGCATTAAATTGAGTAACATCCCCATACCATCCTCACTTTCCTGACCCCAGGAACCTAAAAACTGCCATGTGATATTGTTTGGAAAAAGAAAAAAAGGTCACAGAATTTGTGAAGTACAAAATATTGTAATGGCTGCTGTTCAACCAACATGTTCAAGCCCTGTATTCCTGATCTGGCAATATTGTACATATTCCAGGAACCTGTCCCACATCGTTCGTTTAATGATATGTTCTTCCTTTCTTTCCTAAACTTATCCTCTTCATTATAAGCCATATTCAAATCCAGGAAAATATTGCTGAACACAAGTGTATTTCTTTGCATGTCTGCGTTTATATTCTGAACTTAAATGTCCTTCTCTAGATTTGTTGCCATTTTCAATTCCTTGTTTTTCTGTTTTTATATTATTGTTCTATCACTCAAAATTTTCCATTTTATTCTTTCCAGTCTCTCTCCCTGTCTGCATCCTATTATCACCTTTTTGTTCTCTTACTTTTACAATTATCACCTTCTTATTTTAGAATCTGGCTTCCTACCTTTTCATCTGCTAATTAGATTTTTAATGCTTCAATCTTTTTTTAGTCTCGGCATGCCACTAGCTTTTCCCCAATGTTCACATACAATGTATAAATAATCTTTATGTCCTTTAATATATGCCACATAAAGTCTTGCCAAAACCACAGTACCACCCAATTTCCCTTGAACCAATGACTCTGTGCCAGCTGCTGCCTGCCCAGGCATGCCATTCCTTCTTGTTGTGTTCTGACTCATATGTGCCTCAGGCTTTACAGATAGATTACAGGTGCTTTTTTGATGTTTTCACCCCTAGTTGATTTTTCTGGCAGATATCTTAACAGTTTGGAAAAGTTCTTATCGCTTGAGCTGTGTGGGAGGATAGAATAGGTAATTTAAAAACCTTCACTTTGTATTTCTGGAGGAGGTTTAGAACATAGGAACATAGTGTGCCAAACTGGGTCAGACCAGTGATCCTTCAAGTCTAGCATCCTGTCTCCAGTGTATTGTTCCATAGTGCCTTGTCCTTCTTTGATAAGGAACTCATACTACAGGTACTACTAATACTTCTATTAATAATTTCTATAGCGCTACTAGATGTACGCAACGTTGTACACATTATGTGCAGGTACTTTTTCTGTCCCTAGAGGGTTCAGAATCTAAGTTTTTGTACCTGGGGCAATGGAGGGTTTAGTGACTTGCCCAAGGTCACAAGGAGCTGCAGTGGGAATTGAACCAAGGTTGCCAGGATAAAAGCCCGCTGCACTAACCATTAGGCTATTCCTCCACTCCAGGTGACTATGTACGTCCAGTCACGGAGAAGGCTATGAACTAACCCATAGGAATTAGAGAGCTGCACGGGAACGAGGATAGCAGGAATCTTGTGGGGATCCCTTCCAGGTCCACGGTGATCCTGCGGGGATGTACCCAATTCCTGCAGGATTCCTGCGGAAGTATAGGCAAGCCGAGCTTTGCCTTCCCTCCCCCGAGCCTCAGGGTGCCCTCCCCGAATGTACCTCAATACACCCTGGTGGTCTAGTGGCCTCTTCAGGGTAGGAAAGATCCCCATTCTTTCCCATCCACTGCCACTGATACTTTCACTGCTGCTGCTTCTTTAAAATGACTGCCGAGACTTCAAGTGGCGGCCTTGCGAGACTTCCGCGGAAGTCTTGTGAACTTGAAGTCTCTGCAGCCATGTTAAAGAAACAGCGGCAGCAGGTAGGGCTGGAGGGGAGGTGGATGGATGTAGTCGTTCGTGGGTGGGTGGATGAGAGGGAGGGAGGGAGGGAGGGGGCTGTAAAAAGAGTGGAGGGAGTGTGGGTGCAGGGAGGAGGGCAAAAAAATTGGTAAAGGGGACATACATGGAGGGGAGAAGGGAAAAGGGGAAATAGTGCACATGGGATAGAAAGGGATGGAGAGGAGAGGGGGACATGCTGCTCATGGATGGGAGGGAAAGGAAAGGGAGACATGCTACTCATGGATGTTTGCTTTTTTGGAATTGTTACTTTTACCAGTATTTTTACTTGTTATAGAATCTGGTTTTCGGGCGTGGCTGGGTGGGCTGGGGCCAGGATGGAGGAGATTACTAGCAGCGGGGATGGGTGGGGACGGGTTAGATTCCCACGGGGAGGGTTATATTCCGGCAGGGATGGGTTAGATTTCTGTCCCTGTGCAACGCCTTCCTATTAATCCTCATGGGAAGGGTCTTATACTATCAGATGCTTTTCTTTTGGTGTTGGGCCATTTGCATAATATGCAAGCAACTCCTGCAGCAACTTCAGTGGGAAAAGGCAAAAAATTGTTTTCTTTTAAAAAAACAAAATTTAACCATAGCTACCTTTTTGCAGAAAATAAAATGTCTGTGAGATTCAGTATGGAAAATTATCTAATAAGCTAATTTGCATGATTTACCAGATTATAGCAATTTTGCTAGTGAAAAATAGTTTCTGCAAAAAAGACCAAATACAGTATACTAAAAGTTGCAGATGCTATAACAGATGCTATTGAATGTCTCTGCATACATTACTCCATTTTCTAACCTGTTTGTTCCTGTGGGTTTTTGCTTTGCTGGGTTATTTGGGGTGGGATTTTTATTTTGGAGGTTTTTTTTTTTTTTTTTAAGATACTTAGAGTGTGGGAGGGGGTCATTTGTGTAGTTTTACAGTTTGTGCTGTGTATGTTTACAATTTTAGCTGCATTTTGATTGGACAGGTTAGAAATCTAAGAAAATAAATAAACATGCAGAATACATTGGCCTTCAAATTAGTAACAAATTAGAATTAGTAACAAAGCTGCCTCTTCCAGCCTCAAGTAAATACTTTAACACGAAGAGGCGCAATAGACTAGTTGGTTAAGAAACAATCTTTGATATATTTCCAGTCTTGTCAGAGTAGGCTCAAGGGGTTGGGGGACCCTGAACAGTTATTGGCGTAACCAGAGAAATGTGTTGATATGTGACTGGGTTGGATTGGGTTGGGGAGGAGACTGGGGCCCCTGGCTACAGGGGCAAGATTTGCCAAAAGATTTGGTCCTGTGACCAGAGTGGGGGAAACTGGGGATCGGAAGAGTTTGATTGGCGTAGGGAGAACCATGGGGATTTGATGAGGGATTGGGGGAATTGGAAGGGTGTGATTGGGGTTGTGGGAGGAATGGAGCTGTGATCAGGGTTGGAAGGTGTAGGTGCAGATTGTTTCATTGGCCTGGTACTGCAATACATGCATTGGCAGATACCGCAAGTGCATCTGCACCATCTGTGAATGAATTTAACCTGGTGACCATGTAGTAACTATTGTCCTTTTTGATTAATACAGGGCAGATGCAGGGCACACCCCCTGCATTTACTGTACAGGCTTTGCACTTACCGTACCTTAACTTACTGCACTTTACATAAGTACATAAGTATTGCCATACTGGGAAAGACCAAAGGTCCATCAAGCCCAGCATCCTGTTTCCAACAGTGGCCAATCCAGGTCACAAATACCTGGCAAGATCCCAAAAAAGTATAGAACATTCTATACTGCTTATTCCAGAAATAGTGGATTGGAGACCCCTGCCAGCACAGGTACCTGACGGCAGTGGCGGGGAGGGTTGTCCGCGGCAGGAAGGGGGGGTTGAAAGGGTCGACGGCGGGGGGACCAGGGCAAATCTGGGGGATGTAGCTACGCCCCTGGCTTGCACCCTTCACTCTCTCAATGACCATCTCCTTGTACTTTCCGGCCCCAAGACTGCCCACTATGAGTTTACCAGGCACATTGGTTTCTTCTTTTTATCACCACATATATGGAGTAATCGCCTGCTTCCTCTTCGTAGTGAATCTTCCTTTAAAACCTTCAAGGCCGACCTGAAGGCCTGGCTTTTTAGGCAGGCTTTCGGAGGGTCAGACTGATTAGATGGCATGAAGTTTACCAGTTAGAGATCTTCCTTTCCTGTTCTCATTTTTTCTCTGTCTAAACTGTATGGTGTGAATGCTGACTATTTTTAATTGGAGTTCCTTTCCTGTTTCAAATTGTTTTAGCCAGTACACTGCCCTGTACTGCTTTAGCAGCTAAATAGGTCTAACAAATCGAAATAAACTAAACTAAAATAAACAAAAATATGATAATTGCTCTAAACCTAATGTACAGATAATTATTATTACTCATTTGGCTTAGTACAAGATTTGCAAAGCAGGATACTTCACTAGGATCAATAAACTGCTTTCATGAAACAAATAATTGGAATCTATCTTTATTTATTTATGCAGACTAGAACGAGCTTGGAGCGGGCGGATCAGGCAGATTGGAACACACTAGAGCATTTGGACTGGAACAAGCAGGCTGGCGCAGATGGACTGGAACGAGCAGGGGGAAGCTGGATCGGCAGACTGGAACAAGCTGGGATCAGGCGGGCCGGAACAAGCTGGGATCAGGCGGACTGGAACACGCTGGGGCATCTGGCCGGAACAAGCTGGGATCAGGCAGACTGGAACATGCTGGAACGCGCTGGGATCAGGCGGACTGGAACACGCTGGGGCATCTGGACTGGAACAAGCGGACTGGAACACGCTGGGGCATCTGGACTGGAACAGGCAGGCTGGAGTAGATGAACCGGAACAAGTGGGGGGGGGGGGGGGGAAGCTGGTGCCGCCGGTCTAGAATGAGCAAGCAAGCAGGCAGAGAGAAGCTGGCTCGGGAAAGCTGGAGCAGCTGGGCTCAGCTGGGAACAAGCAGGCTGGAGCAGATGAACCGGAACAAGCAGGGGGAAGCTGGAGCTGCCGGTCCGGAGCGAGCAAGCAAGCAGGCAGAGAGAAGCTGGCTCGGGAAAGCTGGAGCAGCTGGACACAGCTGGGAACAAGCAGGCTGGAGCAGATGAACCGGAACAAGCAGGGGGAAGCTGGAGCTGCCGGTCTGGAGCGAGCAAGCAAGCAGACAGAGAGAAGCTGGCTCGGGAAAGCTGGAGCAGCTGGGCTGGTTTCAGAGTGACCGAGCAGGGCTGCCCTCAATGCAGCAGAGCAACCAGGCCGCCTGGGGAAGACCGCCTCGCTGTACGCCACCCCAACTGCCCCAATCCGGAGGACCTGCGGTGCAGGTAGGCCGTGCCATGCGGCAGGAATGGCAGCGTGGGCGTCGGGCTGCTGGGCCCGGGACCACAGGCCGCAGGCGAACTCCCTCCGACTCTACCTGGTGGCTGAGACTGTGATGGGTGGTCGGATGTGTCGCTGGCAATGTGGCTATGTCTAACTCACCGGAGTGCTGTGTCTCGCCAAGTTCTCCGTCGTCGCCGGTGTCGGAGGTTCGGGGCTTTATGTTACTCTCCCTGCCGTGTCGGATGGGCGCACCCGGTGTGTGGTCGGGGCAGTTTTGAAGCCACGTGGATGGGCTCTGTGTTCTCCTCGTGGCGAGGCCTAGTCACCAATGGCGCCATGTTCAGAGCCAGGTATCGGGCCAGGCGGTCTTTGCGGTCGTGGGGTGCAGCTGCGATTTACCCCTGCTCGATCTAGTCTGCATGATCCAGCTTCCCCTTGCTTGTTCCAGTCCATCTGCTCCAGCCTGCTTGTTCCAGTCCAAATCCTCTAGTGTGTTCCAGTCCACCTGATCCGCCTGCTCCAAGCTCGTCCCAGTCCGCCCGATCCCAGCTTGTTCCAGTCCACCGATCCAGCTTCCCATGCCTGCTCCAGTGTTCCAGTCCACTTGTTCCAGCTTCTCCCTGTTTGTTCCAGTCCATCTGCTCCAGCCTACTTGCTCCGGTACACCTGCCCAGCCTGCCTGCTCCAGTACAACTGCTCCAGCGTGCTCCAGTCCGCCTGATCCGCTGCGAGCCTCTCAGCCATTGACTTACCTGCCTGCCTGCTGCTACCTTGTCAACCATTGACTTACCTGCTCGCCTGCCTGACTTCGAGCCTCTCATCCATTGACTTACCTGCCTGCCGCTGCTAGCTTGTCAACTATTAACTTACCAGCCCATCAATTCCAAACCTCCAACCCAGCTCTCCATTCTATCTACCTGCTTTACACCTTAGTCACCACACAGTCACCTGCTACACCTCAGTCACTACGTATGGCTCCTATCCACATTCTCTTCCTTGCCCTGTCCCTTCCTAATCTCTTCTCCTCCCCACCCCCACTGTCCACCATTGGAACTCGTTGCCCTCCCGCTTGGCCCGCCATGGCAATACCCTTTTCACCCCCATCCCTCACCACCTCACCATCCCTCTTGTCCCCCTCCTCCATCCTAGCTCTCAACCTTCAACACTTCCTTCCTGCTATTAACCCATCCCCATTCCTCCTAAGTGCACCCCGACTTCGTCGCCTTCGTCGCCCGTCCTCCCCCTCCCTCCTCCGCTCTCTCTTGCTCCTCCTCCTACTATCCACGGGAGACATTAACCCAAATCCAGGTCCCTCTCATCTGTCCCCATCCTATCCACGTGGACGATCCCGGGACGTCTCCAATCTCGTCTCTATTCCCCTCCTCCCCCCTTCTTCCCTCCCCTTCTCTTGCGCCTTGTGGAATGCCCACTCAGCCTGCAACAAACTGCCCTTCACCCACGATCTCTTCATCTCCCACTCCCTTCAACTGCTCGCCCTAACCGAAACCTGGATCTCCCCGGACGACTCTGCCTCAGTCGCAGCCCTTTGCCATGGTGGTTACCTCTTCTCACACACTCCCCGCCCTGGCCGCGGTGGAGGCGTTGGGTAACTACTCTCACCCTCCTGTAGTTTCCAACCCCTCCTCCTATCGCAGTCTCACTGCTTCTCATCCTTTGAAGCCCACTCCGTCCGGCTATTCAACCCGCTACCACTCAGAGTGGCAGTCATCTACCGCCCCCCCTGATAAATCCTTCTCTTCCTTCCTTACCGACTTCGATGCCTGGCTCTCTGTTTTTCTTGAACCCTCATCTCCGTCTCTCATTTTCGGAGACTTTAATATACATGCTGATGACCCATCCGACCCTCACGCTTCTAAGTTCCTCACCCTAACTTCCTCCTTCAACCTCCAGCTGTGCTCTACCACCCCTACTCACTGTGACAGCCATTGTCTTGACCTCGTCCTTTCCTCAACCGGCTCACCCTCCAATTTCCAAGCTTCAGCTCTTCCTCTCTCCGATCACCACCTGATCACATTCACACTTCTTCACCCCCCCCCCTCTGCCCCGCCCAACCTTAACCACCACCTCCAGGAATCTCCAGGCCATTGACCCTCTCACCTTATCCGCTAGTATCTCTAATCTCCTCCCATCCATCATGTCCTCCGAGACTGTTGACAAAGCGGTCTCCGCTTACAATGCCGCTCTCTCCTCTGCTCTAGGCACCCTCGCACCATCCACCTCCCGTCCCACAAAGCGTACTGATCCCCAGCCTTGGCTGACCCCTTGCATCCGTTACCTTCGCTCCTGCGCAAGATCTGCCGAACGCCTCTGGAGGAAATCTCGTACTCATTCAGACTTCCTTCACTATAAATTCATGCTATCCTCCTTCCACTCCTCCCTATTCCTTGCAAAACAGTTCTATTACACCCAATTGACCAATTCTCTCAGCTCCAACCCTCGTCGTCTCTTCGCCACCCTTAACTCTCTCCTCAAGGTGCCCCCTGCTCCCACTCCCCCCTCACTCTCTCCTCAATCATTGGCTGATTACTTCCACGACAAAGTGCAAAAGATCAACCTTGAGTTCACTACCAAGCCATCACCCCCCACCCCCCCTCTTCACCCATTAACCCTCTCCCTCAACCAACCAACTCAGGCCTCCTTCTCCTCCTTTCCTGAGATCACCGAGGATGAAACCTCCCGCCTTCATTCCTCCTCGAAATGCACCACCTGTTCCTCTGATCCCATCCCCACCAACCTACTTAACACCATCGCCCATACTGTCAACCCTTCCATCTGTCGCATCCTTAACCTCTCTCTCTCCACCGCAACTGTCCCTGACACCTTCAAGCACGCCGTAGTCACACCTCTCCTCAAAAAACCTTCACTTGCCCCTCCAACTATCACCCCATCTCTCTCCTACCCTTCCTCTCCAAAATACTTGAGCGCGCTGTTCACAGCCGCTGTCTTGATTTTCTCTCCTCTCATGCCATCCTCGACCCACTCCAGTCCGGTTTCCACCCTCTCCACTCAACAGAAACAGCACTCTCTAAAGTCTGCAATGACCTGCTCCTGGCCAAATCCAGAGGCCATTACTCCATCCTCATCCTTCTCGATCTTTCTGCCGCTTTTGACACTGTCAATTACGATTTACTTCTCGCCACACTGGCCTCATTTGGGTTCCAGGGCTCTGTCCTCTCCTGGTTCTCCTCCTATCTCTCCCACCGCACATTCAGGGTGCACTCTCATGGATCTTCCTCCACTCCCATCCCGCTATCTGTTGGAGTTCCCCAGGGATCTGTTCTTGGACCCCTTCTCTTCTCCATCTACACCTCTTCCCTAGGCTCACTGATCTCATCTCATGGCTTCCAGTATCATCTTTACGCTGATGACACCCAGCTCTATCTCTCCACACCAGACATCACCGCAGAGACCCAGGCCAAGGTATCGGCCTGCCTATCCGACATTGCTGCCTGGATGTCCAACCGCCACCTGAAGCTGAACATGTCCAAGACCGAGCTCCTCGTCTTTCCACCTAAGCCCACTTCTCCTCTTCCCCCACTCTCTATCTCAGTTGATGGCACCCTCATCCTCCCCGTCTCATCTGCCCGCAACCTCGGGGTCATCTTCGACTCCCTGTCCTTCTCTGCGCATATCCAGCAGACTGCCAAAACCTGTCGCTTCTTCCTTTTCAACATCAACAAAATTCGCCCTTTCCTCACTGAGCACACCACCCAAACTCTCGTCCATGCTCTCTTTACCTCTCGCCTCGACTACTGCAACTTGCTTCTCACTGGCCTCCCACTCAGCCATCTATCCCCCCTTCAATCCATTCAGAACTCTGCCGCACATCTTATATTCTGCCAGAACCGATATACTCATATCACCCCTCTCCTCAAGTCGCTTCACTGGCTTCCGATCAGATACCGCATCCAATTCAAGCTTCTCCTCCTTACTTACAAATGCACTCACTCTGCTGCTCCTCACTACCTCTCTACCCTCATCTCCCCCTACGTTCACATGACAAATCCCTCCTCTCAGTACCCTTCTCCACCATTGCCAACTCCAGGCTCCGCTCATTTTGCCTTGCCTCACCCTATGCCTGGAACAATCTTCCTGAATCCCTACGCCAAGCCCCCTCCCTACCCATCTTCAAATCCTTGCTTAAAGCTCACCTCTTCAATGCTGCATTCGGAACCTAACCTTTCGAACATATAGGTTGCCCCTATCTGTCTGACCTATCAGATTAACTGTACATTTGTCTTTTAGATTGTAAGCTGTTCGAGCAGGGACTGTCTTTCCATGTTAAATTGTACAGCGCTGCGTAACCCTAGTAGCGCTTTAGAAATGTTAAGTAGTAGTAGTAGTAGTAATTTATTTATACAATGGCAACCTGTAGTTTGGTTATTTACAATAATTTAATTTTTAAAAATTATTTTATGTCTTCTAATTCATCGCATAAGTAAGAGTTAGTCTTGAAACCAAAGTCATAGCCAGGCGTATGATATACACCCCCTAACTCTCTATATAACCACCTTCCCATTCCTGATACCTACACTGACTACATAGTTTTTACCTTTAGATTGTAAGCTCTCTTGAGCAGGGACTGTCCTTCCCCATGTTTAAACTTGTACAGCGCTGCGTAACCCTGGCAGCGCTATAGAAATGCTAAGTAGTAGTAGTAGTAGTATATACAGTGCTAAAAATTGCGCACATGCCCAAATGACATGCACAA
This sequence comes from Microcaecilia unicolor, assembly GCF_901765095.1. Classification (NCBI taxonomy): domain Eukaryota; kingdom Metazoa; phylum Chordata; class Amphibia; order Gymnophiona; family Siphonopidae; genus Microcaecilia; species Microcaecilia unicolor. The sequence continues at coordinate 71,879,816 of NC_044035.1, read as the reverse complement.
TTTAATTGTAGAGCAAGCCAATTAGCACTGATAATTGGGTGTTAACAATCAATTATCGGTGCTAATTGCAATAATTAAAATTTATATGCAGATTTTTAGTCTCTATTCTATAAAGATGCGTGCATAAATTTTTATGTGCAGATCCAAAAGGGGGTGTGGTCACGGGAGGGGCATAGGCAGGTCAGAGGTGTTCTTGGAGTTTGTGTGCAGTGTTACAGAATTAGGCAGATCCTCGCCTAACTTAGATGTGAGAATTTACACCAGGTTTCAGTTGGTGTAAATCCTCAAACCCAAAATCGGGCATAGATCCTGGCACCAAAAGCTATTCTATAAATGACACCCATTTATAGAATAGTACTTAGCGCTCCTTTTTTTAGTGTTGATTTTTTTGGCACCATATACAGAATTTAGTCCACAATGTCCTTGATTAGGCATTGTGCTTGAAATTAAACCTCACAAAGTGTTCTCCCATTGTAAATCATATTGCAGGGACACCAGTGTTTTATTCTTTAAAATCAGCAGTCACGCAGAAAACGCAGGTATCACTGCACAGACAAAACAAAGCTTTTAACCTTTGGTAGTGTTATCTCCACCAAGGAAAACAGATTTGACAGTAACTCACTCTATTTATGTATGATTTCCTTCTGTCCACACAGACAAGCAGAGAAAATATTGAACTAGATTAGCATACCCACCACCGCTTATTATTTTTGCTTAATGTACATAGTAACATAACAGCATGTTATCTGGCGTTACTGTATATGGTGAAAGGAGAATCCCTGAAAGGGTACGTTCCTACTGAAGGTTCTACCTTTTATCAGCACCCCAGTAAAAGTTATAGGTCAGATCCTTCAGCAGGCCTCTTATGCCGCAGGGAACCTTTCCGCCACAATTTAAGAATATGAAAATAGATGCATATTACTTCTTGCTTTGTCTAGCTAACAGACACAATATTTATTTATCACAAGATCTCCTTCAGTCTCAATGACACATGTTAAAAAAAAAAAAGAGCACCCTGGGATTCTTCTCTTTATAAAGCGCCTTGAACTAAGAAAAGATTTGTGTTAACTATCATAAAATTGGATATTTGGCTGTTTCCAAGCATGTTTTAAATTTTCGAAGTCTTACTTGAGCATGCAAGAGTCAAAGCTTGTTCATAACCTCCATTACTGGGCACTGCTCTGCCTTGCTTTCAGTTCTGTCCCCAGATGGTCAGTCATGTTCCAAAGTACATGGCTGCCGGCAATGGTTGGAAGCATGGGTGACACAACAAGAAAGTAAACAGCCATGCATATGAATATAGCTTAAAGAAGTTATTTGAAAATCCTCTGCGTGGGAAGAGAATTCTAGGCATGTCTGAGACCTGGAGCCTACTACTACTACTACAACATAACATAGTAAATGATGACAAATAAAGACCTGAACGGTCCATCCAGTTGCCCAACAAAATAAACTAATTTTACATGGTATGTGATACTTTATATGTATATCCGAGTTTGATTTGTCCTTGCCATTCTCAGGGCACAGACCACAGAAGTCTGCCCAGCACTGTTCTTGTACTAAAAGTTCTGAAGCTAACATCGAAACCCCTTAAGTTTACACTCCAGTCCAACCATTTCTATTCAGTTACAATCAGGGCGTAGACCGTAGAAGCAGTGGCGTAGCTATGTGGGGCCTGGGCCCCCGTAGATTTCAGTCGGGACCCCCCTCCTGCCACCGCCTACCTTCGGTTTTGCTGGCGGGGGACCCCAATCCCCACCAGCCGACGTCCTCTCCAACCATTCTGCTGCAGTCAGACTCAGAAAAGTCTTCTTCCTTCAACAGTTGCATGCTGACGTCCTGCACGTTGTACGTGCAGGACGTCAGACTCAGAGAACTGTTCGTGGTGGGAGGGGGGTCGGCAGAGACGGGGGGCGGCAATGGCATGGGGGGGGCGGCACCGAGGGGAGGCTAAAATGTGCCCCCTCTCCTCAAGCTCTGGACCCCTCTCCCACGGAAGTCTGGCTACGCCCCTGCGTAGAAGTCTGCCCAGCACTGATTTTTTTTTGTTGTTACATTTGTACCCCGCGCTTTCCCACTCATGGTAGGCTCAATGCGGCTTACATGGGGCAATGGAGGGTTAAGTGACTTGCCCAGAGTCACAAGGAGCTGCCTGTGCCGGGAATCGAACTCAGTTCCTCAGTTCCCCAGGACCAAAGTCCACCACCCTAACCACTAGGCCACTCCTCCACTAGGCATCCCAATTTCCGGCGTTGCCACTCAATGTCCGCTAAGATTCTGTAGATCTATTTCTTCTAAACAGGATTCCTTTGTGTTTATCCCACGCATTTTTGAATTCCATTACTGTTTTCATCTCCACCACCTCCTGCGGGAGGTCATTCCACTTATCTACCACTCTTTCCGTGAAAAAATACTTCCTGACATTACTCCTGAGTCTGCCCCCTTCAACCTCAATTCATGTCGTCTAGTTCTACCACCTTTCCATCTCCGGAAAAGGTTTGTTTGTGGATTAATACCTTTCAAATATTTGAACATCTGTATCATGTCACCCGTTTCTCCTTTCTTCCAAAGTATACATGTTCAGGTCGGCAAGTCTCTCCTTATACAGTTTGCAACACAAATCCCATACCATTTTTATAGCTTTTACTATTATTACTACTCTCCTGCTCCTGTCGGGACGTGATCACTCAGGTCCCGTCAGGAGCAGGAGAGAGAGACCCCATTGCCGGGCCCCCCTTGGAAGCCCAGGCCCGTGGAATTTTGCCCCCCTCCTCTTGGCGGCCCTGCCTCTGTAGCTCCAGATCATAAGAGCATATGAACATAACTATCACCGTACTGGGACAGACTGAAGGTCCATCAAGCTCAGTATCCTGTTTCCAACCGTGGCCAATCCAGGTCAGAAGTACCTGGAAAGAACCCAGAATGGTAAAACAGATTTTATGCTGCTTATCCTAGAAATCAGTATTACTGCCAAACCTCTTTGGCCAAACTCTGCTCTCTTTACAAATAGTCTAAACTGATACAAAATAGCAGAGAATATTGAACGAGTCAGCTTTATAAATTAACTATGTGAGGTAGAGTCTCATATGACTAACACGTCTATTTTCATTTCACTCTGCAGTGAATCTCTGCTCGTGTATGTATTTTAATCATAGACTCGTCCCCCACCTACCTATATCTCTTTCACATAACTCGTGAACATACATATAGTTGCAACTCCTTCATTATTTTCAAAATAACTTGTTAAGCACACAACACTTATCTGTGCAAATTGGTGAGCTCTTACACCCCGACAGGTGCCTATTTCGCTCTGCTTTGTCAAGGGGGAGTATCACCAAATCAGCTTACTGACTGCAGTATCCGGATGAAACTGAAGGAAGCCAAGAGTAAGATACGTCTGGCAAAAGCGCAAGCGGAAGAGTAAATGGCTAGATAGGTAAGGAGGGGTGACAAAAATTTCTTCAGGTATATTAGTGAAAGGAAAATGACTAAAAGGGAATTGTGAGACTAAAAGATACTGCGAACCGCTATGTAGATAATGATGAAGAAAAGGCAAATTTGCTAAATAGATTCTTTTGTTCTGTTTTCACAGAAGAAAATCCTGGAGAAGGACCACGATGGACTGGCAAAAGTACACATGAGAGTGGAGTGGATTTAGCACCATTCACGGAAGAGAGTGTGGACAAAGCCATGGGACCGGATGGGATCCACCCCAGGATATTGAAGGAGCTCAGAGAGGTTCTGGCGGGTCCTCTTAAAGATTTGTTTAATAAATCCTTGGAGACGGGAGAGGTTCCATGCGATTGGAGAACGGCGGAGGTGGTCCCTCTTCACAAAAGTGGTGATAGGGAAGAAGCTGGAAACTACAGGCCGGTAAGCCTCACTTCGGTTATTGGAAAAGTAATGGAAGCGATGCTGAAAGACAGGATAGTGAATTTCCTGGAAGCCAATAAGATGCAAGATCCGAAACACCATGGTTTTACCAAAGGGAAATTGTGTCAAACGAATCTCATTGAATTCTTTGACTGGGTGCCTGGAGAATTGAATCAAGGACGTGCTATAGAGGTAATCTACTTAGATTTCAGCAAAGCTTTTGACATGGTTTCCCACAGGAAGCTCTTGAATAAACTGGACAGGCTGAAGATAGGACCTGAAGTGGTTAACTGGATTAGAAACTGGTTGACGGACAGAAACCAGAGGGTGGTGGTTAATGGAATTCGCTTGGAGGAGGGAAAGGTGAGTAGTGGAGTGCCTCAGGGATCGGTGCTGGGGCCGATTCTGTTCAATATATTTATGAGTGACATTGCCGAAGGGTTAGAAGGTAAAGTTTGCCTTTTTGCAGACGATACTAAGATTTGCAACAGAGTGGACACCAGGGAGGGAGTGGAAAACATAAAAAAGGATCTGCGGAAGCTAGAAGAATGGTATAAGGTTTGGCAATTAAAATTCAATGCAAAGAAATGCAAAGTGATGCACTTAGGGAGTAGAAATCCACAGGAGACATATGTCTGATAGGTACGGACGGGGAGAGGGATCTTGGGGTGATAGTATCTGAGGATCTGAAGGCGACAAATCAGTGTGACAAGGCGGTGGCCATAGCGAGAAGGTTGCTAGGCTGTATAGAAAGAGGTGTGACCAGCAGAAGAAAAGAGGTTTTAATGCCCCCTGTATAAGTCGTTGGTGAGGCCCCACCTGGAGTATTGTGTACAGAGTAATAAAATAGACTGTGAAACCACACATAAAAAGTATATAAAAAATACATACAATATCTTCTTCTGCTACATTGATTGACGCAAACTTCTACTCTTGGCTCCAATTAGCTTCTCCTCACGCTGTTTCTAACCCCTCCTTCCTACCTGGTCTCCACTACTCAGCCTCCTGTGACCCTCCTAACTCCTTCCATCTCTAACCTTTCTGGCTACCCCATAACCTCATCCTCCCTCTTTCCCCTGTTTGCCTTATAATAATAACCCAATAAAATGAAGGTACCAGGCTTGGTCATGTTATGGTGTCCCCAGATTGATCTGGGGACACTCCCTGAATCATGCAGAGTAGTTTCTGTGTGTAAAATTCACCCCTCCCCTTCCCAGCCCTCTAGACAACAGTGAGGGATCACCATCAGGTTTGCTTATCATAGTCACTAAGCAAGGGATGAAAGGTTTAAATGACTAATGTTTGCTGGTGATCACGTGACTGGGCTGATTCATACAAGTAACTGTACCACAACTGTTTTATGAAAATGGACAAATGAATTGTGTCAACAGAGTTAAAGTAGGAACAAGAGTATCGAGCTGACAGATTCCTAAATGGAATAATGAAGGTAAAGACAGTATATTTCTTTTATTTCCACATTCACATTACAGTTCTTATGGTGTATGAGAAAGCAGAATCACCTTCTGACAGCAACATGAAAATTAATTTGCAGAGGAACACCTTATGTTCATCAGCTTTAGAACAAAGTCATGTAATTATATTTTTGCCTTGTGGTATCAGAAAAGTGACTTTTCTCAAACAGTGACACACAGGTCAATATTCAGCTGGTGGTGGACGGTGTTCCTTTAAACTCTGATGTAAAAAGACTGGAAGCAGTGCAAAGAAAAGATACAAGATACAAAAATGGTATGGGATTTACGTTGCAAACCATACAAGGAGAGACTTGCCAACCTGAAAATGTATACCTTGGAGGAAAGGAGAAACAGGGGTGACATGATACAGACGTATCTGTAAACAAACCTTTTCCGGAGACGGGAAGGTGGTAGAACTAGACGACATGAATTGAGGTTGAAGGGGGCAGCTCAGGAGTAATGTCAGGAAGTATTTTTTCACGGAAAGGGTGGTAGATATGTGGAATGCCCTCCCAAGGGAGATGGTGGAGATGAAAACTGTAATGGAATTCAAACATGTGTGGGATAAACACAAAGGAATCCTGTTTAGAAGGAATGGCTCTACAGAATCTTAGCGGAGATTGGGTGGCAACGCCGGTAATTGGGAAGAAAAACCAGTGCTGGCAGACTTCTACGGTCTACGGCCTGATCATGACTGAATATATATGGATGGGTTGGAGTGTAAATTTTAAGGGGCTTCGAACTTAGCTTCAGAACTTTTAGTACAAGAACAGTGTTGGGCAGACTTCTACGGTCTGTGCCCTGAGAATGGCAGTGACAAATCAAACTTGGGTATACATATAAAGTATCACATACCATGTAAAATGAGTTTATCTTGTTGGGCAGTGTGGATGGACCATTCAGGTCTTTATCTGCCATAATTTCCTGTGTTACCAAGTTACTCACGACTACAACCAATTAAAATAGACCTGGATATTTGGGTACTGGAAGTTAAGAGCACAGGGTCAGTATTCAGTGCCGTACCCATATACTAAAGCTAACTGGGTAGAGCAGCCTAATGGTCAGAGCTCCTGGCTGACAATCAGGGAAGCAAGAAACAACAGTGGAATCAATGAAAATGGCTGGAGAACTTTAATAACAAATTTTCAATCTGACTTGACATGGACAGTGTTTCAGTGAAAGGGCCTGCATCAGGAGTTTGTTACTCTTACAAAGAGAATATAGGTCTAGAGACAAACAAGACCTTTAGTGACTGAGGGCTAGATGCATCAACCAAACGTTTAAAAAAATCAAAATCGTAAAAGTGCTTAACGAATTTGAACAACGAAGAATGCACAAAAAAAACAGCTCAGAAATGTTCGGTGCGGTATTGAAAAGTACAATGTATCATACGTTCGTAATCCCCGTCGTTAATTTGCCCCTTAAGCATGCGCAGAGCAGCCAAGCGTTATGCTGGCTGCTCTGAGCATGCCACAAACGTATTAAACCTACGTAGGTTGCTTACGTCAGACTGGGGCATGCGAGGGGGGGATCGCGACCTGCAAGCCTTTTAGCTTTCTGATCTAGCAGACGAGTGCAGTTGAAGATAACTCTAAAAAGAATGACCTTCGTAAACCCCCTTTTGTAACAAACGACCTCTTTGCAGCTTGTTTACAGTACTGGGAAAATTGGCTTCAGGGATAGCAGAGAGTGTTAATTTTCAAAGCTGTGGGAGAAGGAGAGAGAGACAGGATTTTTAAGCTGCAGTATGTTTAGTTTTGTAATGATGCAGGGGGAAGCGGAGAGCTACGTGTTTGTGTTTGTATCTCACTTTTCTTTTAAACATGCCGGCTTGGATTTTTATGGTGCAGGGGGCAGTGGGGAGATGACAGCTCAGGCCTTAACGACAGATCTGAGCTCACGTAAAATTTCTGACGGTAAATGATTCGTTGCAATTGTCGGTATGGTTAGTGCATTCCGAATTGTCCACATTTCAATGGTAGTTTCTCGTTTGCATTCCGTTTTCGTTAGCTGCTAGCATCGTCGGAAAATGGCCTTTGATGCATGCTACGGTTGAAAATTTCTTCGTTAAGGGTCATTAAAAGGGTCGTTAAGGTTTAGTGCATCTGGGCCTGAGTCATCAAACTTCCAAAGCCTGGAAATCAATTGGAAGCCCCAGCCATCATCAACTGTTAGCACAGCTACTGTAAACAATACGGGAGAATCGCTTGATGCATTGTTTACAGTATCTGTGCTAGCAGTTGATGATGGCTGTAGCTTCCAATTGATTTTCAAGGTTGATGGCTCCATCGCTAAAGGTCTTGTTTGACTATAGACCTATAATCTCTTTGTTAAAGTAACAGACTCTGATGCATGCCCTATCGTCAAAACACAGTCCGTGTTGAGTCAGATTGAGGAATTGTTATTAAAGTTCTCAAGCCATTTTCTTCAACTCTGCTGTTGTTTCTTGCTTGCTTCCTGTGTGCGGAGTGTGGACTCTTTTTGCTTGCTTTGTTGACTATCAAGGAAGCCAGGGCCAAATCCCACTGTTGCTCCTTGTGATCTTGAGAAGGTCACTTAACTCTCCATTGCCTCAGGTACAAAGTTAGACTGTAAGCCCTCTGGGGACAGGGAAATAGCTAGCGAACTTACCTGCGCTACTACAGAAAAAAAATGTGAGCTAAATGCAAATAAACAAATATCTAGGTACCTGCATAACTTCTTCGTTCGCCTATACTCTGCCCCCTGAGCTACTATAGAAAAAAGGGGACCTAAATGTAAGTAAATATCTCAGGCACCCGAATAACTCCTGGCTCATCTCACACTCTGTCCCCAGACCACACCAGCACTAAAGCAATCAGAATGGATATTCAGCATTATTGCCTGCTTAATTACTAATAAATATCCCCTCCTGAACTGCTTAGTGTGATTTAACTGGGACAGAAGCCACTCCTGTCATTTTCAATATCTGGCCCGTAGTTGCTATTTTAGATGTAATTCATCTTCTCACAGAGTGGCCAAAATAAACAAGAAGGAAATCCCACAATTAGGTAAGTACTCTAGAACATCTACTTCAAGAAGGCAAAGAAAACAGTGCTATTTATGTTTCATTAATGGTTGCTATTTATTACCAACTATGTTCTTAGCTTAAAGATGTATTTTCAAAGCACTTAGACAAACAAAGTTATGTGAAGGCATATTTTCAAAGCACAACTTACAAAGTTGCATAGTAACCTATAGAACTTTGTAATAGCACAAGAACATTAAGAGTAGCCATACTAGGTCAGACCAATGGTCAATCTACCCGGTATCCAGTTTCCAGCGGTGGCCAAGCCAGGTCACAAGTACCTGGCAGAAACCCAAATCAAGATACCTCACCATGCTACAAATCCCAGGGCAAGCAGTTGCTTCCTCATGTTTGTCTCAATAGCAGACTATGGACTTTTCCTCCAGGAATTTGATCAAACCTTTTTTAAACCCAGATAAACTAACCACTGTTACCATATCCTCCGGCAATGATTTCCAGAGCTTAACTATTCGTTGAGTGAAAAAATATTTCCTCCTATTTATTTTAAAAGTATTTCCATGTAACTTCCTTGAGTGTCCCCTAGCTTTTGTACTTTTGGAATGAGTAAAAAATGGATTTACTTCTACTCATTCTTCACCACTCAGGATTTTGTAGACCTCAATCATATCTCCCCTCATCCGTCTCTTTTTCAAGCTGAAGAGCCCTAACCTTTTTAGCATTTCCTTATACGAGAGGAGTTCCATCCCCTTTATCATTTTGATTGCTCTTCTTTGAACCTTTTCTAATTCTACTATATATATTTTTGAGATATGGCGACCAGATCTGAACGCAATCCTCAAGGTGCTATTGCACCATGGAGTAAATTTAAAATGAATCAGAGAAAATATTTCTTCACTCAAAGTGTAATTAAACTCTGGAATTCATTGCTAGAGAATGTAGTAAAAGCAGTTAGCTTAGCGGGGTTTTAAAAAAGTTTGGATGGCTTCCTAATGGAAAAATCCATAGACCATTATTAAAATGGACTTGGGGAAAATCTACTGCTTATTTCTAGAATAAGCAACATAAAATGTATTGTACTGTTTTGGGACCTTGCCAGGTACTTGTGACCTGGATTGGCCACTGTTGGAAACAGGATGCTGGGCTTGATGGATCTTCGGTCTGTCCCAGTATGACAATACTTATGTACTTATGTTCTTAAATACTCTATGCAGGAGTCAATTTTGTAATACATATTAGAGTTTCAGGCTACATAATTAGGGCCCTGTTTACTAAGGTGCGCTAACGTTTTTAGCGCATGCTAAATGCTAGAGACACCCATATATTCCTATGGGTGTCTCTAACATTAGCATGTGCTAATTTTTAGTGTGTGATAAACACACTAGTAAACAGGGCCCTTAGACTGTTATTATTTTTCTGAGTACAAATAGTATTGCAAGATTCTTTTTGAAATTATATAACCAGGGAATTAAAGTTGCTTTCTTTCTGCTTAGGGCAACGGCCTGTCTCATCATCAGACTGAGGAGACCCATGCTTCCTAGCTGGAACTCTGAGGAGCCCTTCCCCCTTTAGTGGAATGCCATCTTATTCTTCTTCTGAGGTAGCAGGTTGCTCACCTTGTTTGACCACGCTCCTTTCAGAAGTCTCAGAGTTAGTTTTGGAATGGTTTACTTGTTTTATTTAATACTACCCGTGCCCTTGAAAAAGTTTGTTATCCTGGGTGATTAAAACAGATTTCATGGATACCAGAGTAGAATAAAAAATCATCCTTAGATGTGCAAAGAAGCAATAATGTCAATCTTCCCTTTTATCTTGAAATTATTAGAGCATGTGGTTAATATACAGCTTTTGGAGTACAGCATTTGGAGCTGCATGACCTCTTGGACAGAGCACAATCTGGCTTTGAGATGGTTTATTATACTGAAACTGACTTGGCATAGCCGGAAGAGCTTAGATTAACTTTAGATAAAGGTCAACAAGGATTGTGTATGCACTTGGGTCTCATCTATGGCCTTTGATCTTGTTGATCATGAATTATTACTAGTGCAGTTGCAATCTTTAGGCGTTGGTGGTACAGTGACTAATTGGTTTGCAAGAAGGGAGAGGTATTAAAGTAGAGCAAGAGACAGCCATCTCTAAATCATGCTGTATATGATGTGTGACATGCCACAAGAATCACTTGGATCCCCTGGGTGTCACCCACTATTATGTTATTCAAATCTTAAGTCCTATCAATAGTACTTTTGAAAGGAATAATCAGTCACTTAGGGGATAATTTTGCAAGTGACTTGATCTTGTTGAACATTATTTTACATGCACATCTTGGCACTTATTAGATTAACCTAGGTATATACACATAAGGGTAGGCACTCATACACTAATTGAATTTCCTATATACAACCTGCAAGCCCAAAAGCTATAAAAGCAGTGTACATTCTTGTATAGTAGGTATTTTTCTGTCCCTGGAGGGCTCACAATTTCTTTTTTCCCCACATACAACACCTTGCACTTGCTCACATTAAATGTCATCTGCCATTTAGCCGCCCAGTCTCCCAATCTAGTAAGGTCCTTCTGTAATTTTTCACAATCCTGTCGCGAGTTAATGACTTTGAATAACTTTGTGTCATCAGCAAATTTAATTACCTCGCTAGTTACTCCCATCTCTAAATCATTTATAAATATATTAAAAAGCAGCGGTCCTAGCACAGACCCCTGAGGCACCCCACTAACTACCCTTCTCCATTGTGAATACTGCCCATTTAACCCCACTCTCTGTTTCCTATCCTTCAACCAGTTTTTAATCCACAGCAGTCCAAGAACAGTTACATATATCAGTCATAAAAATTCAGGACAAACTTAGCAAAAACTCTCTAAACAAGATAGTTTTCACACCCTTTTTAAAAGCTAAATAATCCTGTATATGTCTTAAAGACAGAGGGTGTGCATTCCATACCAGTGCAGCCTGATATAGAGATGAAAAAGTGTCAGCTTTAAAAGACATAATTCTTAACAGTTGGGAAACTTAATTTGGCCTGATTTCACAATCCATAGTTAGGGTCCCTTAACAAAGGTTGCACGAGATTAATAAATACTGAGAAGCTACCCTAGATAAAATGTTTAAAAAACATTATACATGTTTTAAATTTGATCCTAGCCTCAACAGGGAGCCAATGCAAATGGGCAATACATGGCATCACATGACCATATTTCTGCAGTGAAAAGATAAGCCTAACTGCAGTGTTTTGAATAATTTGTAGTTTTTAGGGCTACAGCGGTGAATGCAGGGATTCTGTGAAGGAGGTGTTCTCTGAAATACAGATTTTAGTTCAACATTTTCAAGGACGATCATATTTTATTTCCTAAAATATTTTTCAACATACATAAAAGGTTTGATATATAGTGCATTAGCTAACATTTGACATTCTGACAAAATGGCTGGAATTCACCGGATGATGAATTTGTTGCATCTTCCGCAATGAGTGAAGAAGCCAGGCTTCTAGAGATGAAGCCCACCAGAGAGAGTTGTGAACGAAAGCTTCCTCTAATAGTTCTGGTAGTCTTAAGCAATCTTTCCTGCTTCCCAACCTTTGTGCACTTGAGAGATTTATAAAACACAGGTAGTACAAGATCATCATCAACCTTTTATGAGTCAGTTAAGAACAGCTCTCTGTTTTATGGTAGTCTCCCCCTCTGCAGATAGGTGAATGCAATTGGACGTTAGAAGAGGATAATCCAAAAACAATAAACTCTTGATTGCTGCTCGATGGGTGCTGCTTTGCTGATATGGTAAATTGCTGCAAAAACTCCTAGTTGAGACTATCCCCTTAACACTCGCTGATGTACTTGGTAAATATGACTCTAACCTGAGTCCCAATCAATGTGTCCCTGCAAACATACCCACTTCGTGATGTTGCTCCATAGCAGCTGATTAGGCTCTCAGTTCTTTTTGAAGCTGATCCATGTTTTGATTCCTACTTGCTGGGTTCCATTGATGGAACATCCCCTTCATGGTTTAGTTTAGTTTATTCAATCTCTACACCTCCTTTGGATCAGACAGAGAACAAAATGGTTTATACACAGTATACTATAGAAGAAAAAGGATAGGAAGGAGTCAGCATCAACCTATGCCTCAGACCCCAAGGCACCTAAAGACATACCTCACACGGTAAACAGGTAGATTTTGAGGTCTTGAAGCCTTGCTTCTTAATGTGTTGAATAAAGTGTTCAAAAACAGAGGATCAAACTAACTAACTAACTAAAGTTTGGTCCATTATGTAGATTCTAAGTGAATTACCATGGGTGGAGAGAGTAGCAACTGGTTGGTATACCAAGAATACAATGGATGGTTTCTATGAGAAGGTAACAGAAAATTAGCTAAATAGGAAGGAGATTCTGAGTAGACTGCTCTGTGCTCCAAAAGAAGGATCTTATATCAAATTCTAAAAACCATAGGCAGCCAATGGAGAGTAACAAGTAGTGTAACGTGATCATTTTTACCTGCTGCCGAAAGTGGCTTTGCTGCAGTAAGCTCAAGTAATTCTAAGGTGACAGAGCCAATTATTATAAAAAAAATAAAGGCTATATTCACAAGCAAGCAAAATCAAAAGTGCAAACATGAATAACTAGCTTTTACGAATTATGTACAAATGTGAGGCCACTCAGGGAGAAGCAAAAAGACAAATATTCTTATCAGAAAATTAGAGTGAATGCACATTAAGCCCTGGACTAGACCCTGGAGTCAGGCTTCCTATTATTATCCTTTAGCAATAATAGAGGTGACATGCAACCTGAATGTAGATGAAGATAGCAGGTGATGTCAGTGCAGGACACCAAACGAACAGCTAGATTCAGAAGAGCCATGACAAGTCCCAGGAGTGCAGCAGCAGAGAAGGTGACTGGTAGACACCTGAAACAATGATTATTCAGGTAGGATGGTAACACCAGCTAGCTTTCTTGGTTTCCAGTTCTCCTTCTTATATGGTTCTGGTGGACGCATTATTCTTTGCTAGGTTCTGAACATTCGGTCCTCAGAAACCACATTTTACATCACTGAAGATGCAATTCTTGAAATTCAGGATAGTCACTGAACTTAGGCACCAGAGTACATAGTACATAAGTATTGCCACACTGGGACAGACCAAAGGTCCATCAAGCTCAGTATCCTGTTTCCAACAGTGGCCAATCCAGGTCACAATAAACTGGCAAGATCCCAAAAAGGTTCAATACATTTTATGCTGCTTATCCCAGAAATAAGCAGTAGATTTTTCCCAAGTCATTTTAATAATGGTCTGTGGACTTTTCCTTTAGAAAGCTGTCCAAATCTTTTTTAAACCTCGCTAAGCTAACTGCCTTTACCACATTCTCTGGCAACAAATTCCAGAGTTTAATTACACATTGAGTGAAGAACAATTTCCTCCAATTTGTTTTAAATTTACTACTTTGTAGCTTCATTGCATGCCCCCTAGTCCTAGTATTTTTGGAAAGAGTAAACAAATAATTCACATCTACTCGTTCCACTCCACTTATTATTTTATAGACCTCTATCATATCTCGCCTCAGCCGTCTTTTCTCTAAGCTGAAGAGCCCTAGCTGCTTCAGCCTTTCCTCATAGGGAAGTTGTTCCATCTCCTTTATAATTTTCGCTGCCCTTCTCTGTACCTTTTCTAATTCCACTATATCTTTTTTGAGATGTGGTGACCAGAATGGAACACAATATTCAAGGTGCGGTTGCACCATGGAGCGATACAAAGGCATTATAAAGTCCTCATTTTTCTTTTCTATTCCTTTCCTAATAAAACCTAATATTCTACTTACTTTCTTAGCCACCACAGCATACTGAGTAGTAGTGGGGTAAGCTGGTCTCCATATAAGAAATTCAGGGCATAGGGATTGAGCAATAATGACATCAGCTAAGTAGTCCAGTTCTAGCTGATGAGCAAATTCAGGCTGAAGTTCATCCTGCATTGGGTTCTGTTCTTGCAGAAGGTTGTCAAGCCAAGTTCTGTATTAAAGCTATGTAGACAAGGGGCCTGAACCACTTATGGGGCAGGGTCAGTGGTGTGCTGGAGCAGGCTCTCACAGGCTTGCAAGAGCCGGTTGTTAAGTTTTTAAGAATTTTGGGAGCCGGTTGTTAAAGTAGGGCCCTCCATGCCTACTTTGACAACTGGCTCCCAAAATGTGAGCTTGGGCCCCCTGCTGAATTATCTTTTACTTTGCTGGTGGGGATGCTGAGCCCTGCCAGCCAAGTAAATAAACTACTGCTGCTCCCCGCTCCTTGTTTCTAGCTCTGGGCAGCAGGCTGGGACTTCTCGAGCATGTGAGAGAAGTTCCAGCATGCTGCTCAGAGCAAGACGTTGGGAGTGGTGGCAGTCCATTTATTGGCTGCCAGCAAAGGTATGCCTAGCGTGCCCACACGAAGGGAGGGAGGAGAGAGAGTCAAGTGTTGCTCCCCCACCCCACTCCACCCCCCGGCCACCCCAGGACCTTCCAACTGCAGAGCTGGCTATGTCCAGAGAAAGAGCCTGTTGTTAAAAATTTACCAGCACACTCCTGGGCAGGGTGAGTATGTGTGTATTATAACATAAGGGAAAATTCTGAGTAGTTGTGTATGAAGGTTCATGGCACCATAACCCAAACAGAGACCAGTTCCATTGAGCTGGAAGCACTAGAGAAACCATGGGACTGAGCACCCCTTTCACAATGAAAATACTGGTATCGAAGACCTCGCCTTATCCGCATTGTGGGTACAGCATCTACAGTAAGAATGGAAACTCTTTTACAATTCCCACCAGCTCTGCTCTAGAGACATGAGCTTTAGAATGAGAAGAATTTTATTTCCATGCTCATTCAACTCTTGGCTGCTATGCCGAGGTTGACAACCATGGTGCCAATAAATGTCAATTACGATAATTTTAGTGACAGATTGCATGAGACAAGTGTATCTCAGAGTTCATGGAAGTCACTTAAAAGCTAGTTGACAAAGAGCTGTTGTAAATTACAATCACTGTAAACCTGACCTGGATCTAAACAACAAAAATGATTAAGGGCACTTCTATAAGTGGGTGCCTCAGTTATGTGTGCCTTGATTGCTTTCACAAATGCTGAGAAAAATCAGCATTTATGTGCACAAGTGTACTACATGCTATTTTGCTTTCCTACTGTTATGCAGCTAGTTAGCAGTCTAACCGGTTAAGTAACCCTGGCCCGCCCCTAACGTAAGGATTAGGAGGTGGCCAGTTAGTGGCGATATTCAGTGGCACTAACCAGTTAAGTGCTGCTCAATATCATGTGCTAGGTTGCTCAGTAGGGTTTAACCGGGCAGGAGCCTCTCCTGTCCGGTTAAACCCCTTTCGAATATAGGGCAGATTGAAATCTTTAAGTCTATCCCCATACGTTTAATGTAAAGACCACTGACCATTTTAGTAGTCACCCTCTGGACCAACTCCATCCTGTTTATACCTTTGGAAGGTGCGGTCTCCAGAATTGTACACAGTACTCTAAATGAGGTCTCACCAGAAACTTATACAGAGGCATGATCACCTTCTTTTCCTACTGGCCATTCCTCTCCCTATGCACCCAAGCATCCTTTTAGCTTTTGCTGTCACCTTTTCTATATTTTATTTATTTATTTTATTTTTATTACATTTGTACCCCGCGCTTTCCCACTCATGGCAGGCTCAATGCGGCTTACATATTGTATACAGGTACTTATTTGTACCTGGGGCAATGGAGGGTTAAGTGACTTGCCCAGAGTCACAAGGAGCTGCCTGTGCCTGAAGTGGGAATCGAACTCAGTTCCTCAGTTCCCCAGGACCATATATGATTTGCCACCTTAAGATCATTACATACAGTCACACCCATGTCCTGCTCCTCAGTCGTACACAGACGCTCTTCACCCCCTAACTGTACCACTCCCTCAGTTTTTTGTAGCTCAAATGCATGACCCTGCATTCTGGTTTGAGACAATACAAATTAAGGCACAGATCTTTCATTGCTAGATCAGCACAGGAGAGTTACCAGGGAGATACCCGAAGAGGCTCAGACAGTGTTTACAAAATGGAGTTTTGGTTCACCTTCAAAAATAATCTACCACGTTACATTCTTACCACTTTCCAAGCTTTCCACAATCCTCCCAGTACCTCAGAGACAGAGTGTTTCCTTCAGTTTGGCACACTGTGATTGGGAAGCAACAGAGCAGAATCTGAAGGCTAGTAATTAGTTCTTTGGTCTTTGTGATCACTAACATGTCCATCTGTGATTTATTATATCTATAGGAGAAAATGGCTGTTGCTGTTATAGCGCATAAACGCCCTTTGTAGATGTGGTTGGAAAACTTTAATCCTTCAAGAAGCAAAGGCATAATTTTATCTGCAAAGTAAAAATGAACTCCATAATTATGAGAAGTGAAAGTTAAGTGACTTCTATTTTCAGCATACTTTCAATTATCTATATTTTTAGATCTTCTTTTTTGCAACATTATCCAGATTGCAGTTGATGTATTTTGCATGTGCTTAGTTTAACCCTTTTCCCTTTGAACCGTAATATTTTCTGGTCTGGCCCAAAACATGCTGTTAATGTTAAACATCAAATCTAAAAAAACAAACAGAAAAAAAAACAGGGATAGTAAAGTCACCAAAATGCAAAGTAATGAAATAATAATATGCAAAAATGGAGAGGCTCTCAGAAAATTGACTTACCCACCCCACGGCCTGTAAAATTTCTACTGTTAATTGGTTGGATTCTTTTTTCTTTTTCATAGGGCAAATTCCAATACACAAATGCAAAATCAGTGTTCTTTTGTGCTTAACTGTGTTCCTCAATGCGTCAGAATTGCTGCATGGCAGCCGCTAGTGTGGCTTTGTAAACAGGGGAGCAACAGTGTCAGGCGTTTGAGGGGAGCAACTTGGAGCAGCTGGAGACTTTTGCCATGAAAAAGGTGCTGCATAAGGATTACTGGCAGATAAGTACATTTCTTATATAGCATGGCATTTAATAAATACTCATCTCAGCAACTGCTTCAGGGGCTTGGGTGTGCTCTGTACTTCTGAAGTTTTTGTAGCACTTCATCAAAGAGCAAAAAATACCCCTGCTGCATGGGTATTCAAGACTCCAACAACAAAAAAAAGTGGACATTTGTGTGGAGTGAGTTAAGCACAAAGGAGGAACACTGATTTTGCATTTGTGCACTGGAGTTTACCCTATAAAAGAGAAGAAAAGAATCCACCCAATTAATGGTAGTAATTTTATAGCTGTGGAGTGGGTATCATTTATCTGAGGGCTTCTCAATTTTTGCATGTTTTTTGCCAGCTAAACCATTCCCAAGTAGAAGCTTTACCAGTAGACTCTCACACCCTCATGATAAAAAGCCCTGCGCTGTTCCAAACAGGGCTCTAAACTAGCGCTGGAACAGCGCAGGGCGCTATTACACCTATGATCAGAGATAATGCATGCAAATTTAAGCAGCGCAATTATCTCTGATTATGGGGTAGAAGTACGGGCAAATTGTGATGAGCATGCGCTCAGCACAATCCTCCCGCACTTGTTTGACAGGTCTGGACTGTCAAAATCCCAAACCTGTCAAACACAGGGGCTGGAGGTCCATGGGACCACCAGGCCCTGACTACCCCTGCCCCAAGCAACGGGGGCTGGAGGTCCGGTGGACCTCCGGTCCTCCCCCCCGACGATCCCACCCCCCCCAGGTTCAGGGAGGGATGGAGATCTGGTGAGTCTCCAGCCCCCCCAAACCCCAAGAAAAAGACTCCCTGGTGGTCCAGTGTCCGCCACCAGTCAAACCCCCCTCCCTCCCAGCGAGCGACAGGTGGGCGGACCTCCAGCCCACCCCAGCTCCCCAACTCACAGAGTTGTCTGCCACCGAATCCCTGGTAACAATAACCCCGAACCCCCTCCTAGCCCCCTACCTTAGTTGGAGGAGGGACGCAGCCTGCCTCCCTCCTCTTCCTTCGACGCCGCAAATGGCGGTGCCCAGTCCTGCCCAATGCATCCTGGGATGCGCTGGGCTACACACCATATAAGGGAGAAACTCCCTTATATGGTGTGTGGCCCTGACCAGTGCAACTCAGGATGCACTGGGTGGGGCTGGGCGCCACCATTTTGCGGCGTCGAAGGAAGAGGAGGGAGGCAGGCTGCATCCCTCCTCCAATTAAGGTAGGGGAGCCGGGAGGGGTTTTGGGGTTCTTTTTACCAGGGATTCGGCGGCAGACAACTCTGGGAGTTGGGGAGTTGGGGTGGGCTGGAGGTCCGCCCACCCCTGACGCTCGCTGGGAGGGAGGGAGGGGGTTGACTGGCGGCCACTGGACCACCAGGGAGTCTTTTTCTGGGGGTTTGGGGGGGGCTGGAGACCCACCGGATCGCCAGCCCTCCCTGAACTTGGGGGGTGTGGGATTGTTGGGGGGGGACCGGAGGTCTGCCGGATCTCCAGTCCCCTGTTGTTGGGGGGGGGGTGCTTTGCATCATTGGGGGGAATGGGGGCCTGCCAGCATGCAAATGCATGCTGAACAGGGCTCACCAGCTTGGAGCTGGTGTAGGGTTTGTCACGGCCAGCGACCCAATCTTTGGCGCGCTGGTCGCTGATCATTGGGGATGAATGCGTTAAGCCCAGTTTAGCATGCATTTGCATGCTACTTGCGGTAAGAGCCCTCGAGCACGTTGTTTCACGAGCTCGAGGGCTCTGATCATGGGGCGATAGCAAACGCCGGCGCTAGTATGGTGCTAACACCCTCTAGCACCTGCGTTTGCTTTAGATCATCTGCCCCTCAATTCTTAAGCAAATCTTCTTTAATGTAGTACTAATAGACAAAGAAAATCAAATTTATAGTTCAGTTGCGTTGAAGAGAATTGTTGTCTTCTGCATATAGAGTCTGTATCTAGCCACCCCAGAGGCAAGGAGATGGTCAGAACCTCAGCCCAGCTAAGAGGAAAAGCTGTAATACTCAAAGGAGAATAAGGGGGAGAAACTCAGGGAAAATAAATGGGGACTGGCTTGGGGAGATGGTGAAAATATTGATGGAATTACAGTAGATTAAAGAGGGATCAATTGCTAGAACAGCTACTGATCACAAAGCATTCTAGCACGACTGGGCTCTCTCACACAGTCTACAGGGGCAGAGAGGGAGGGCTGACCCTAGCTCAGAGCTAATAGCCAATTGGAGTCAATCACAGGATACTGCAAACTATAGGAAAAGCAGCTCTAAAACACAGTGCTATCTATACACAACAATGCAACTGAATGCAGATAATACTCATAGTAAATCTATATCACAATATACCCTGCCACCATGAATATGGGGGTAGAACACTCCCTGCCTGGTATCGGTAGATACCAGTAGTTAACTCCTCAAAACTATAAACATTATAAGCATACAAAAGTCCATTTATATCTTGATCTTAAACTTGGTAACTTCTTGCTTGTCTCCAGCTCACTGCAGCTTTGGAAACTTCTCTCTTGCAGTCTCACAGGAGCTGAAATGAGAGACAGACAACACAAACTACAAACACAAAAGAGAAAGAAAAGTTTTTGAGTCTCTGGAGTGGACAATGGTCCACGGTGTCCTTCTCTCTTTGTGGTGGGTATCACTGGCTCAGTGATGGATCGCTGAAGAAGTTTCTTGTCTTCCAGGGAAGTCTTGTGTCAAAGTTCCCAGGTGGTGCCAAGTTGTCATTGATGATTTGTAGTTCTGTATCTCTGATGGCACTTTGGTGGTTGGTGTTTGGTCTTTCATCAGCTGGTTGATGAGATGAAGGTGCAATAATGGTGGCTAGAACAGTCATCTTGGGATGGATCTCTGCATCAGAGTCAGGGTCTATAAGTTCAAAGGAGTTATCCACCACTGGAGATATGTGGTCAGGTTTTAGAAGAAAGTCTGGTCCTGATAACCACGTGGTTTCCATTTGATGGGATGCTGGCACTGCTATGGTGGCACAGTCTGCTGGATTTTGGTTAGTTGGCACATAATGCCACTGTTCTTGTCATTTTGACTTTCATATACGCTCCACTTTGTTGCTAACAAACACGTAAAATCTCCTGGTTTGATTGTAGATGTAGCCCAGGACGACTCTACTGTTGGTGTAGAATTTGACAGCATCTGTTTGAATGTCCATTTCATTGAGTATCATTTCTGCTATCTCTACTGCCAGCTCTACTCCACACAGTTCTAAGCATATGATTGGGTTGTGGTGCTAACTTGGCTTTGCCAAAGATGAATCCCACATGATGCCCATCTGTGTCTGTAGCTTTCAAGTAAGTCACTGCGGCTATAGCTTTTTCAGAAGCATCTGAGAAGATGCAGATCTCTTTGTGATGGGCAGTACTGAGTGCTGCAGGGATGTAAGTGCATGGGATGTATAGCTGTTCAAGACTCTTTAGAGAATCTTTCCACTTCTCCCATTCTTGTTGCATTTCTGGTGGTAATGAAACATCCCACTCATCAGTACTGTGGATTGGACAGACTATTGACTACAGACAAGACACCTCTGCGTGTATATGGTTTCTCTTGAGTGGAGACTTGAAAGATGAAAATGTCTCTTTATAGATCCCAATGTAATCCAAGGTTTCTCTGTGGCATGATCCTCTGCAGGGAACACTCTAATTACTTTTGGACTGTTAGAGCTGATGTTATGAAGTCTCAGATTGGCCTCTGCCAGCATTGCTTGTGTTCTCTTTAGCAAGTCAATGGCTTCTCCTTCGGTATGTAAGGCCTTCAAACCATCATCTACATAAAAGTCTCTCTCAATGAAATGTCTGGCGTCTGTGCCATATTCTCTTTCTCCCTCTTAGACTATCCATTTAAGCCCGTAGCTTGCTACTGCAGGCGATGGACTGTTGCCAAAGACATGAACTCTCATTCTATATTCTATGATTTCCTGGTTGATGTCATTGTCACAGTACCACAAGAATCTCAAGTAATTTCTGTAGTAAAGGTGTACGACAAAGCAGTAGAACATATCTGCTGTTATGGTGATAGGATCCTTTCTGAAGCGAATCAAGACTCCTACTAGACTGTTGATCATGTCAGGCCCAGAAAGCAGCACATTGTTGAATGAGCTTCCTTGAAACTGAATACTGGAATCAAACACAATCTTGATCTGGCCTGGCTTTTGTGAGTGATACACCACAAAAGTAGGTAAATACCTACATTCTTCATTATCTTTCAATGGCGGAGCTGGCTCTGCATGACCATTATCCAGCATGTTCTACATGAATGTTGCAAAGTGCTGGTTTCTCTGTGCCATGCTTCCATGGCGCAGAAGAGGGTGAGCCCTTAGGCTGACACGAGAAACCGGTGACTGGTTGTTGACTACGCCCATGGGGTCTTCACCAGGACCAACCGCTGTTCCCTGCAGACATAACCCAAGTTCCAGGCAAGGTTAGGTCAGGCAGCGAACAGACGTAATCCAAGTTCCAGGCAAGGTCAGGTAGATCAAGCAAAGGGCAAGCATAACCAGCAGACTGAAACTAGGCTGAGAACCTGTTGCTGAGGCTTCTTTCTGAGGAGTGAGCCCAGCTTAAATCCCCAGCGATGGTGGGGTATCTCAGGCTGTCATCCCAGCAGTTCTGTGTGCTGGCCCTTTAAGGCTGGTTCCAAGGTGCAAGCATGCACCAAAGACGCTTTTACCAGCTGCGGAAAAAAACGGCCCTGGCATGTGGGAAAAATGGCCCCTGCCACTAGCACAGGGCCCTTTTTCCTGTAGCTTGGTGCAAGGACCTCTTAGTTTTCCAATGAATATATTAATGTTCTAGGGCCCACTGCAATATTTATGGAGCTGCCTTTTCCTTGGTAGGTCTTTGCATGAGTTTTGGAAGTTGGTGCCATTATGGAGTAGTTGATTCATTTTATAGGTCTTGAGTGCCTCTTATATTACTTCACAAGATACCTGGTGCTGGAGAGGATTTATGTTGCTGCTATTGATATGTCTATTAGAATCAGGTATTTATTTTGTATGGTGAGTTCTAGGGGGAAATGTCTTAGTTGTACTCTGCACCTACTATTGAGTGAGAAAGACGTCTGTGGATGCTGAATATGTGTTTACATTAATCACCTTGATGGTTCAGTGTACAGGTCAGGGGTCATTATTTTCCAGGCTAAATAATTTAATCGCATCAATTTTTTTTGAGTATCCAACATTTGCAAACTTTTCATTTTTTTGTAGTATGTGGTCCTTTTCTATGCTCTGTGCTGGTAAAGGAGGTGTGATTACTGTGAGGGTGTGGCTACTGTGGAGGTGGAGCCACGGATAGTCATCCTGCCCTCCTGTATGAGTTCTGGCACCTGGAGGAGTAACCTAGTGGTTAGTGCAGCGGACTTTGATCCTGGGGAACTGGGTTCGATTCCCACTGCAGCTTCTTGTGACTCTGGGCAAGTCACTTAACCCTCTATTGCCCCAGGTACACATAAGTGCCTGTATATACTATGTAAACCATTTTGAATGTAGTTGCAAAACCATGGGAAGGTGGTATATCAAGTCCTATTCATGGGGGGGGGGGGGGGAGAAAGCACTGTTCTCAACCATGTGATGCTGTGCTGAAAAACAATCCTTTTATAACCCTGATCCCCAATCCAGTTCATTCCTTTTTCCTCTTGTATTTAATGGTAGGAATTTTCCCTTGTGTCTGTTCTGTTTTTCACACTCAAATCTGGACCCCCAAAGAGCCATAGTCTGCAAAATGCAGGCAAATGTTTTTCTTCTTCTTTCAGTTTGAAGCTCTGTGGTAGCCCAACTCTCCTTTTCTTTGGGAAATCAAAACAGCCTGTGGAAGTTAACCCTCTCACTGCTGGTAGAGGCAGAGTGAGTTCATTAACTTCCTGGAGTTTCACTGGCACAGTTTAAAGAAACTCACTCTGAGTTTTGTCATTAGCTGCCTGCAGACAACACTGCCTCTCTTTCCATAATTTGGTAATTTCCATAATTTGGTAAAATTAATACTCTCTTCTTTATAAGCTCAAGGGCACTGGAACCTCATTATAGTACGTCCCTCAGTTTTAAGTATAATACCAAAGGAAAATATTTATTAGAACTTTAAAATCTTCGGAATAGTATCATTTTCTAGAATATCATAGTTTTTTAAAGTGTGGCTATATCAATGTTGTATGAAAAGTAATAAAATGAAGATTAGTTCAAAGTATCTTTCCCTTTTTTTAAATTGTAAATAGATCATGGAGTAAAATCTCACCTTAGCAAGTCTGCATGAGCGTATCCATTACATATTACTTAATGTGATAATGTCACCACACTTCATTTTATGCACATTAGAGCATGGTTTCATAATAAAAATAAATTGAAAATATTCTTTATACTAGGAAATTGAAACATTTTGGTCCCTCAGTAGGTAATAGTGACCTCTTGAGTTCATACTATTTTTTACCAACAGCTTTAACAATACAAGCTCTCAGCAACATTTTCTTTTCTTGTCAACATTTTGTGCTTTTGATCCTTTTTCAGTATATATCAATACAAGCCGTAAAGCCCGTTAAAACGGGTGACATTTTTGTTGTGAAAAATGTAATGAAATAGCCAAAGCAAGAAATGAGAGTGGATGTCTACAGTACACTTTTGTATACTACGACCCTCTTGTCTCCCCTGCCCCCCCTCCAGCCACCCATGTCCAACGACCCTCCTCTCTCCCCTGCCCCCCCTCCAGCCACCCATGTCCAGCGACCCTTCTCTCTCCCCTGCCCCCTCTACAGCCAACCATGTCCAGCGACTCTCCTCTCTAACCTGCCCCCCTCCAGCCACCCATGTCCAGTGACCCTCCTCTCCCCCTGCCCCCCTCCAGCCACCCATGTCCAGTGACTCTCCTCTCTCCCCTGCCCCCCTCCAGCCACCCATGTCCAGCGACCCTCCTCTCCCTCTGCCCCCTCCAGTCACCCATGTCCAGCGACTCTCCTCTCTCCCCTGCCCCCCTCCAGCCACCCATGTCCAGCGACCCTCCTCTCCCTCTGCCCCCCCTCCAGCCACCCTTGTCCAGCCTCTCTCCCCTGCCCCCCCTCCAGCCACCCAGGTTGTCCAGCGAATTCTTTGGAGCAGGCAGGAAAGATCTCCAGTCTTGCCTGCCTGCCCGCTGCCGGCGCTGACTCTCCCCCATTGCCAGATCGCTCTTCAAAATGGCCGCTGAGACTTCCAGCGGTGGCCTCGCGAGACTTCTTACCATATAGTCATGCGACGGGGATCCCTTACCACTACCCACTGAGGTGGCGATAAGGGCTCCCGCGCTAACCTGGAGGTGACTGGGCAGTCTGCATCAATGCTTGATTACCACCAGGTTACTGCCACGCAAGCCATTTCCAGGGGTTTTATTTTTCCCACGGAAATGGTGCGCGGGGGGTAGGGACTAACGCTGGAAGCGGTAAACCCGTGTTGGGTTTACTGCCGCTCTGCAAAAGGGCACCTAAGTATACTAGTGTTCAATCATGAAGACGTAGAACATGTGCAGAGTGTCAGATTCATCTTTGGGCAGCTTGATGGGCAGACTGGATAGACCGTACTGGTCTTTAAATGCCAACATTTGCTACAATACATGCATGCATCTCTCAGATCTAGGCATGAGCATTTAAACTAGCTTAATGGCTGGCATAAGTGCTTAAACCTAAGCACATACATGTGTATATGCATGCTTACACTATAATTCCCTTTTCCTATATAGAATATGCAGCAGTCAGGTGCCCCTGTGGACACAGAGTTACTGAATTACCCCTAAGTGATTTAAGGTGCCTGTTACTTTTTTCATAGTTCATTCCAATTTGTTTTAACATTTTTGGATAGACCTCTATATTACAGTGGAAATATAAAAAGGGAAGGTCAGAAGGATGAGTGGTATGTGACACATGCTAGTATAGCTTGCAATATTACAAAACCCCACAGTTACCTGATTAGGATGCTGTATACAGAATTCAATGCAGAAAATGTGAGGAAGGATGCCACAGAGGCAAAACAGTCCAGATGCTAAAGATAAAAATAAACTTATCTTCAAAGCGACACAATAGCATGTCACATAGAAAAGGAAGACAATGCCTCAATAGGGGAGCATTGGGGGGGGGGGGGGGGGCAGATCACTGATTCATTGTTTTTCTGATGAGGATACTGAAAGGGAAATTAGAACTATAGCAGAACATAAGACATTTGCAATTAAAATGATCAGGCACTTCTAAACAAGCACAAAAGCATTAATTGAGACATGGATTTCATCATTCATTATTTGATACAATTCTGTTGGTCTTCTCATTACTCTTCTGACATATTATACCACCTTCTTTCCCTCTTCACAGCATAAGCCTAACATAATCTGTGAATCCCTTGTCTTAGGGAAGGGAACTGTTAACCCATCTCAAAAATATGAGTGCATGCTAAATTGATTTTAATGTGTTAACCTTCAAATTAATGCACGTTAAAAGATTGTAGATTTGATATACTGTCTTTCTGTGGTACAACCAAAGTGATTTACATTTATCATATGCAGGTACTTTCTCTGTCCCTAGTAGGCTCACAATGTTAGATTTTTTTTGTACCTGGAGCAATGGAAAGTTAAGTGACTTGCCCAGGGTTACAAAGAGCCACTGTGAGAACTGAACCCAGTACCAGGGCTGCCAAGAAGGAGGGGGGGGGGGGGGGGGGGGAGAAGAGGGCAAAATTCCCCAGGCCCAGCCTCCAAAGGGGGGCCTGCCACCAGGGACTGTGTCTCTCCTGCTCCTGTCAGGACCCAGGTGATTGTGTTAAAGTGATTATCCGGTCCTGGTACACGGGAGCAGGAGAGAGATGGATCCTGGCACTTGGTCACCCTTGGAGGCTGGGGTGGAGCAGACACACTGACACAGGATGATAGGGGGTGGGGAGTGGTTGGGGCCTGAGTGAGCGAGCAAGGGGTGGTGGTGGCAGCTGTGTCCTGAGTGAGGGGGGTGGCAACTGTGTCCTGAGTGGGGAGGGGGTGGCGGCAACTTCGGCAGCCCTGCCCTGGGCCCAGGTCTGTTTCTCGGCGGCCCTGCCCAGTACCCCAGATTCTCAGCCCACTACACTAATCATTAGGCTACTCCTCCACATTAAAAAATAAAACCAATGTGTGAAACAAACTGAAAAAGTACAACAATAAAAAAAAAGCACAACAAACTGAAAAGAAATAAAAATGTTTGCTTTGTGCACATCCCTACTTTATATATTCAGGTAATACCATCTTGGTCTTTCCTTGCTAATTTCATTTTGACCTCATGGATGAAGTGCAGCTCCTCAAAGGTAGTCAAAAATGCATTATGCTAGTCCAATGAAAATGTTTCACCTAGTAATTTTGTAGAACTTTAATGTCATGCATTTTGCATAGGTAATGTGGAAACATGTAAGTGACCACAAGATGGTGCAATTCTATTTTGTTTAATGTAATAGTTTCACCTAAAGAAATAAACCAAGATTTATAGTTCACCTGGTATTTAACAAACAAAGGTGGTTATTTTAGAAGCACTATTCCTGTTTTGGATGTCTGAACACCAGCATTTGTATGTTCATGTTGTATGGATATCCAAATCCTGATATTATTATTCCAGGCTATGGAAAGGGGTGGGATTTGATATACTGCCTTTCTGTAATTACAAAGGGCCCCTTTTACTATGCCGCGTAGGCGCCTACGCGCACCCAATGCGCTCCAAAATGGATTTACTGCCCGACTACCGTGTGGCTCTTGTGGTAATTTCATTTTTGGCGTGCGTCCGCTACGCGCATCTGAAAAATAATTTTTATTTTCGGACGTGCATAGCAGACATACGCCAAGTGGCATCTGACACGCGTAGGTCCTTACTGCCCAAATTCTTTACTGCTAGGTCTATGGCTGGAGGTAAGGTCAGAGACCCAAAATGAACGTGCGGCAATTTTGATTTTGTCACACGTCCATTTTCGGCAAAACAAAAAGGGGCCCTTTTTACAGGCGCGCTGAAAAATGATTCTGCACATGCCCAAAACCCGCATCTACACTACCACAAGCCACTTTTCAGCGCGTCTTTGTAAAAGGACCCCAAAGCGGTTTAGATATTATGCACAGGTACTTATTTTGTAACTGGGGCAACAGAGGGTTAGCTGACTTGCCCAGAATCATAAGGAGTTGCAGTGGAACTTGAACTCAGTTCCTCAGGGCTCCGATTCACAGAAGCAAATGTGGGCACTAGAGGTCATTAGCGCTGGATTAGCGCCCGCATTTGCTCCCGTTAAATGCTCGGAAGGCTCTGGCACGGGGAACAATGACCGCGCCAGAGGCTATCGCAAATCACATTTAAATTGCGGTCATTACAGATTCCTCCTGATGCTTGAAGAGCACCCTGAAGAAGGGCGCCCTTAACACCCGGAACCTTACGCCAGCTTGGATCTGGTCTTGGATAACCTGGTAAGCAACGAAGCAGCCCAGCAAGCCAGCCCAGCCAAGGAGAAGAGGTTCATCCTCAAATAATGATCTCTTCTTTGTTAAGCCCAGCACCAAAAGGCCTTTTATTTATTTATAATAAATAGAATTAAAAAAAAAAAAGGAAAATAGACAATAGTACACTTGACCAAGCAAGAACCTTTTTCCTCGAGTCAGATTCCCATGCTGCAATTTTTGAAGCACTTGTGGATTGGCCACTGATCCTCTCTCTGCCACCATTTCTTTAAAATGGCTGACGAGAGTTCAAGTGGTGGCCTCACGAGACTTCAGCGGAAGTCTGGTGAGGCCACTGATTGAAGTCTCCACAGGCATTTTAAAGAAACAGTAGCAGTGGGCTGGAAAGAGTGGGGATCTTTCCTGCCCCATTAGACCACCAGGATGTAATGAGGTATGTTCGGGGAGGGCACCCAGGGCTGGAGGGGAGGGGAGGGGAAGTGGATGGATGGAATCATGCATGGGGGGCAGATGGGTGGGAGGGAGGGAGGGAGGGCGGAAGCTGTGAAAAGGGAGGGAAGGAGCTGGAAAAAATTTTGGTAAGGAGGATGTACATGGAGAGGGAAGAAGGGAAAAGGGGAAATAGAGTACATGGGATAGAAGGAGATGGAGAGGAGAGGGGGACATGCTGCTCACGGATGTTTGCTTTTTTTGAAAATGTGCTTTTTTGAAAATTTTTTATTTAGCAGAGTATGGAAAAATGCATTTATGTTACTTTTACCAGTATTTATAGAATCTGGCTTTCTTGGGGGGGGGGGGGGGGGGTGGTCAAGGTGATTGTGTCATAGTAACATAGTAACATAGTAGATGACCGCAGAAAAAGACCTGCACGGTTCATCCAGTCTGCTGAGGAGGAAGGAGGTGTTTTAGAGAGCTCTGCTGACTTCCAGTGGAAAGGGAGTGAGACCTAGCTCCCTCCCCAAAGATGAGGAGGGTCCCTGGGGAGAAGGCCTCAGGAAAGTCCCAGGCTATGGGGCCTCCTGGGGCCCGGGACCAGAAGGCCGAAAGGAGTGGCTCTCTCCCTGGTTTGACTACCGGGAGAAGGGAAAGGAGTCCAGTGGACCGAAGGGAGAAGCAGCCCAGTGGAGGCCACCAGAGCATTTCCCCCTCCATGGCCCAGCTTGCGGAAGGTAAGCGAGAAGACAGTGGAGGGGGGAGGAAGATAGTACAGGCCCCAGAAGGGCGCTTCCAAGGAAGGGAGAAGGAAGAGGCGATGGAAGTTTGCCAGAAGCCTTTGCTGGAGGCAGCTGAGAGTGAGAGTGAGGAGAGTGGATCGTCAGATGAGGAGTTCCTTGAAGTGAGCTATGACTAGGGTTACCATATGGCTCCAGAAAAAGGAGGACGGATTGAGCCAGCCGGGTTTTACTTCCATTGCTTTCCAAGCAATGGAAGAAAAACCCGGCTGGCTCAATTACTTCCATTGAAAGCAATTGCTTTCCATTGAAAGCAATGGAAGTAAAACCCGGCTGGCTCAATCCATCCTCCTTTTTCTGGAGCCATATGGTAACCCTAGCTATGACCCTGATGATCCAGCAAGTAGTGTGGTAAATATTGTAAGACGAATTAAGCTGGTGGAAAAAGAAGTAGTGGAGCTAGGAAAACGTCTGAAAATGGCAAGAACTATGTGTAAATTTGCCCCAGCGGAGCACAGACAAATGTATGTTAAAGAGGAAGCCCGGATATCGAAGTTGTTGGGGAAAAAAGAACACTTGTTGAACTGTTTAAAAAAGGGCTCTGTGAATCCTTTGAGGGAGCTCTATGTTAACCGAGAAAGGATGGCTTCTATACCACAGTCTGGGGGTTCAGGAACACTACAGTTGCAGCAAGCTTCAGTGTCTTCAGCAGCATTAGAATCAAAAGAGTTGTCTGGGTTCAGAGGTGACCCCACTTTAAAATACATGAGACAGTTGGCAACACAGTCCAGAGCACTTACCCAGCAGCCAGAGGATAAGGAGGCAGCGGCAGGACATGGCTCTGAGGTAGGGGCTGGAGTAGAGATCCTACCTGTGGAGAGGAGGACAGAACTCAGTAACTTTTCAAAACTCCAGATAATGGAGGCAGCAGAGGGAGACGCAGGTAGCAGCCTGTTTTCTACAGAGGTGGTGGTCGAAGTCTCAGAGGGCTTACCTGCAGTTGTGCAAACAGCAGAGACAGTTGCCGTGAAGCAGGGGCGTATCTGCGTGGGGCCTCAGGGGCCTGGGCCGCCGCAGATTTTGCCCTGGACCCCCCTACCGCCATCAACCCTCCCCCGCTGCCGTTCTTACTTTTGCTGGCGGGGGACCCCAACCCCCGCCAGCCGAGGTCTGCTTCCACCTGCCGCTGCCGTAAAAACGTCTTCTTCAGCCGGCGGGGGACCCCAAACCCCCGCCAGCCGCCCCGCGGTGTTTAAAATTCATCTTCGGCCTCCGTGGCCGTGCTGCTGTGATAGGCGCTGTTGAAATCCACTTCGGAGTCTGACGTCGTTGTACGTTGTAAGTGCTGCGACGTCAGACTCCGAAGTGGATTTCAACAGTGCCTATCACAGCAGCACGGCCACGGAGGTCGAAGATGAAGTTTAAACACCGCGGGGCGGCTGGCGGGGGTTTGGGGTCCCCCGCCGGCTGAAGAAGACGTTTTTACGGCAGCGGCAAGTGGAAGCAGACCTCGGCTGGCGGGGGTTGGGGTCCCCCGCCAGCAAAAGTAAGAACGGCAGCGGGGGAGGGTTGGCGGCGGGAGGGGGGTGGAGAGAGTCATTGGTGGCGGTGGGGGCTCGGCGGTGGGGGCTCGGCGGCGGCGGGGGGGGGGGGCTAAAATGTGCCCCCTCCCTCTGGCTCTGGCCCCCCCTACCGCCGGAGTCCAGATACACCCCTGCCGTGAAGGAGGCCCTGTTGGAAAAGGGTCAGCAGAGGCAGACTCCGGTATTTTTGGCCGGGTCTGCAATGACTGAAGTGGAAACCGAAGCAGCATGGCATCGGGAGAAGCCTCGCCCACGAAGTCCGGGAGCAGGGGAGGTCTTCCCTGAGCATGGAGTAGCTGGCGGTTTACAGGAGAGGGGTCAGAGAGAGAGGAATAGGAGCGGGCAGCAGCTGGGAGCTCATTTGACCAGCTGTCCATTACAAGAGGTGAAATCGGGGGGTGCTAACAGCCAGCCTGTGGCGGAATCAGGAACAGACAAGCCATGCCCCCGGGAAGCGCCAGCCATTGGGAGAACGCAGGAGGGACTGCACCAGAAGCAAGGGGGAAGTAACCCGATTGTTGAGAGACTTTCGTTGACTACAGAAGTGGACATGGCAAGTCTAACAGATGTGCAGCGGGTGGTGGAGCGGACCTGCCAGCAGGATGGCTGGGAGCAAGGAGCCAAGGGGAGCGGCGGAGTTCCGGAGGCTTCGCCCCTGGTGCCGGAGGTTGGAGGGAGTTCGGGGGCGGAGCGAGCAGGGAGTCTGGTATCGCCAGCTGCAGACCTGACTGGGCAGGTGCCAGAGTATCGCCAGGAGACAGAGGAGAGGAGGCGATTAGCCCAGAGGCTGGAGCCTGCAGTGGCAGGGACGAGCAGGGATGTTCCAGGAAGTGGAGATGGGCCGGACAATCAGTTGGAGGCAGCCCAAGCTGCAGAACTGACTATGGACATTGCGGGATGTTTGTCTGAGAGGGAAGGGGACGGGGGACAGCGGGAGGGGGAGGGGGCTGTGGATATTGAGGAAGGGAGAGGGATGAGGGGAGGGGCAGAGGGACAGAAGGGGGGGGAGGCAGAGGGAAGGGCTGGAACAAGGGTGGAGGGGGGGCGGGGGGGGCTGGGGTCCAAGTCCTTTGCAGCAGTAGTCCAGGGAGGGGGAAGGAGGGAGGGGGGGAGATCGGGTGGTTTTGAGGGCCCAGGGAGGGGTTGGTGGGGAGCGGGGACAGAGGGTGGACAGCTGCCTAAGCGGCGAAATGTGGTACAGCTCAAATGGATAGGGGAGGGGGCAATGCCCTCCAGGGATCGGGTCTTGAGGCTGGTGATGGGGATGGGGTTTATACCCGAGGACTTTTACGCGTGTATACACCCCATCAACATCCCAGAATATGACTTGAGCTTCATGACCCAGAGGGGGATGGAAATATTCTGGGAAAGGTACGAGGGGGTGAGGGGAAAGGGGGAGTGGCGGGACCTCAGGGCCATTCCAATCAGCAAGCCGGACCTGGTGCAGGTCACCCTGCTCGTGAGAAATGAGTCTATCTCTGGGGCAGATTTAGCCTACTGGCTACAGAGGTACGCGGAGCTGAGATCCCCACTTACAAAGTTACCGGATCCAAGCAGGGTTTGGGCAGGAGGTTGGGGAGCCCTGGTCAAATTGAGACAGGAGAGCCATGTGGTCCAGCACATTCCTTCGGCTGCCTTTATCGGTCGCGACAGGATACTGTGCTTTTACAAGGGGCAGCCGCGGCAGTGTTTCAGATGTGGTTCGTTTAGGCACTTCAGCATGTCATGCCCAGTGGTAAAGTGTGGAAGATGCGGGGATCAGCACGCCACAGAGGACTGCACCGCGATCAGGTGCAACCTCTGCGGCGGGTTAGGCCATGCATATCGGAACTGCCCTAGGGCGGCCCATAATGAGTGGGATATGTGGGGGAAGGGACGGGGAGGGGGGGTAATGGAGGAGGGGATAGGGCAGGGGGTGATAGGCAGGGAGGGGCAAGGGGGGGAGAAGGAGGGGATGCAGGAGGGGGGGCGGCAGGGGGCTGGGTCAGGAGTGGAGCAGGGGGGAGAGGGGGAGTGGGTACAAGTGCCACAGAGGAAAGGGAAGTTTCGGAGGGGGGGGGGGAAACTAGGGGTGGGCAGGGAGGGGTCGCTGCAGGGGAAGAGGGGGGGAACAGATTTCAGGTGTTGGAGGAGGAGGAGGAGGATAGGGAGGTTGGGAGGGAGGAGGAAGAACAGGGGGAAGGAGAAGAGGTGGAGTTAATGGAGGAGGAGGGGGCGGCAGGGGGGATTGGAGAGGGCAAACGGAAATATGAGGAAGCACTGGAGGAGGGTACTGGTGGTAGGAAGAAGGGCGGGAAGGCTCTGGGGGGAGGGGGAGGGGTGAGGGAGGAGGAAGAGGGAAGGGAGGGAGGGAGGGGAAAGGGGAGTAAGAGAAAAGCTGAGGGGGCCGGGCAGGTGGTGAAGGCCCAAGTGCAGGCTTGGGGGGACAGAGTGGAGCTAGAGGAGGATCTGGAGGACTTGGAGGACTTGGGGGAGGTGGAGGACTCGGTGGAGGAGGTAGGGGGTGGGGGTGAAGAGGGGAGAGGGAGGGATCAGGGGGTGGGTCCGGATAGAGCAAAGAAGAAAGGAAGGAAGAAAGGGGGAGGTGGGGGTAAGGTGCAGACAGGACAGCTGCAGGGGGGGAGGGGGATCTGGCAGGGGATGATGTAGACCGCATAGCAGAGGACCTGCTTCAGGGTAAGAAGGGGGTATCCCAGGAGATAAGGAAAGAAG
Organism: Microcaecilia unicolor; assembly: GCF_901765095.1. Classification (NCBI taxonomy): domain Eukaryota; kingdom Metazoa; phylum Chordata; class Amphibia; order Gymnophiona; family Siphonopidae; genus Microcaecilia; species Microcaecilia unicolor. The sequence goes on along the minus strand of NC_044035.1, from coordinate 71,846,637 downwards.
TTGGGAGTGAGCAGACCCGTGACTCGCAATGAGGATGGCAGGCTTAGTGTTGACATTTGCCACGCTGAATGTGGCCAGCATCGCCTCTCCGAAGAAGCAGGGTTTAGCGTATGACTGGTTCGCGAGGGTCCAAGCAGATTGCTTCCTGCTCCAGGAGACTCGGCTGCGGTCCATTGAGGTGATCAGGCGGGCAAGGCGGGCCTGGAAGTGGGGTCCCTCGGTGTGGGGGTTGGCGGGGGAGAGGTATGGTGGGGTGGGGATCTTATTTAAGTCCCACCGGGTGAATATTCAGCGAGTGGTGGAGCTGGGGGTGGGGAGATGTCTTGTTGTGGATGCGATTTGGGAGGATAGAGCACTGAGGGTGGTGAATGTGTATGGGCCCCAAAGCAAGAAGGAAAGGGTGCTCCTCTTTGGGAAGATCAAGCCCTACCTATACACTTCGCGCCAAGTAGTCTGGGGGGGAGATTTTAACACCATATTGCGGAAAAAGGATAGTGGGGGACGATCGGTACAGGTGGGCTATGACGGGGTGAGGCTGGCAGGGATCATGCGGGAGGCGGAGCTGGTAGACGCGCATGTGGCCTTCTGTGAGGAACAGGAGGGGTTCACGTTCTTTCGAGGGCAGTGTAAAAGTAGAATCGATAGATTCCTGGTAAAGAAGGGGGTTTGTCTGGGGGGTCCACGAACCGTGGACGTGGACTTTTCAGACCACCACATGGTCCTCCTTCAGGTGGGGGGGGGGGGGGGGGGGCGGCAGCGCAGAGGCCAGGGAGGGGGCTATGGCGACTAAATTTAAAGTGGTTAGGTAGCGAGCAGGTGCGGGAGGAGTACCGCCGGTTTTTGGAAGATCAGGTGTCAGTGCAGGGGGCATTTCAGTCATTGGGGGAGTGGTGGGATACAGTGAAAAGACGAACGCGGGGATTCTTTCTCAGACAGGCGAGAAGGGAGGGGAGGGAAAGGACAAAGTTGGGCATGGCGATAAAGAAAAAGAGGGACACATTGATTTCACAAGGGGGGAGGGAGGAAGAAATACATGATCTCCAAGCACTCCTGGAGCAGGTACAGTACAACCGCTACACCTCCTTGGTGTATGAGCGGGACTTCGGGAAAATGTGTAGCCCGGACCCCTTCGCATGCTGCCGGGAGCGGAGGGCGCGCAGGGTGATGGAGGGGGTGCAGGATGCACAGGGGGTCCTGCAGGACACCAGGGAGGGGATTCTGGGGGCAGTGAGGGACCACTTTGCGGCGTTCCTTTCAGCCCAGCAGATTGATATGGAGCAGATGGAGTGTTATGTGGAAGGAACCCCGGGGATAGGTCACGGGGGACCCCAGCTTCAGGCCCTCTTGAACCCGTGGACAGAACAGGAGGTGGAGGAAGCCATCGGGGCGCTCCACAGGAAGACCTCGCCGGGGCCGGATGGGCTAACAACTGAGTTCTACCAGGCCTTTAAGGAGCAGCTGGTGCCGATCCTGGTGAGGGTATGGGGGGCAGCCCAGTTGGAGGGTTCCTTGCCTAGTTCCTTGACAGAGGCGGCTCTTATCCTACTAAGTAAGGGGAAGGACCCGGCGATGCTGGCCAACTGGCGGCCTATAGCACTGCTTAATACGGATCGAAAAATTTTCGCGCGAATGCTATTCCAGAGAATGAGGCAGGTGTCTGGGGATTTGCTAGCAGCCTCGCAAGCATGTGGGGTTAAAGGGAGAGGGGTCTTGGAAGCTGCAGCGTGGGTGCGGGAGGGGGTAGAACGCAGTACAGTGGGAGGGCATGGTAGGCTGTTGGTAACACTCAACCAGGAAAAAGCGTTTGATAGAGTGCAGTGGGGTGTCCTATGGAGCATTCTGGAGCGCTATGGGTTTCCGAAGGGCTGGATAGAGCAATTACAGCTACTCTATCGGCATGCGGGGTGTTTTCCCCTGGTTAACGGGTGGAGAGGGCAGGGGTTTGAGGTAGAGGCAGGGGTCCGACAGGGGTGCCCACTCAGCCTGCTGTTGTATGCATACGCCATCGACCCTTTTATAAGACGGCTGGAGAAGGGGGGGGCGGAGGGGCTGGAAGGGGTGGAGGTGGGGGACAATAACCAGTTAAGGGTCATGGCGTATGCAGATGACGTTACAGTGTGGGTAGCAGACCAGAGGGAGGGAGGTAGATTGCAGAACCTGATCCAGGAATACTCGCAGGCAACAGCGTCGCAGGTCAATTTTCAAAAGTCCAATAGCCTGTGGGTTGGGGATCAGGGGCTGCAATTTGAGTTGGGAGGTAGGTTTCCTACAGCTGTGGAACGTATACGGGTCTTGGGAATATATTTCGAGAAGGGGGATTATAGGCTCTACAACTGGGATAGGTGTCTCCAAGAAGTGAAGGGGAGGGTGGATAGATGGAAGGGGTGGAAAATGACCATGGGGGAGCGGGTACAGCTCATCAAGGCACACTTAGTTCCTTTGTTTCTGTTCGTCAGTTACATCTGCTTGCTGCCGGAGAGCCGGTACGCGGCCTTGTATGGGGTGTTCTTCCGGCTGCTCTGGGGCAACAGGACGAATCCGGTAAAACGGAATGTTACCTATCTGCCTAGGAGGGAGGGGGGGGGGGGTGGGCATGATAAACCCAGTCCTGTTTTTCAGCGCTTTGTTCCTGCAGTTCAATCTGGGGAGGGCGGTAGGGCGGGAGCCACCGGGGTGGGCTAGGAGTGTCCTGCAGTGGTGGCCAAGATATTGGGACCTATGGCGGGAGGGGGGGAGGGTAGTGGCACTGCGAAGGGGGGCCCCGGGGGGGGTGAGTTATTGCAAGACCCTAGTGAAATTGGTGAGGGTGTGGGGGCTGACGGTGGGGGAGGTGAAGGCAGGACAACGGGGGGTCTGGATGGACAGAGTACGGGCGCAGGTGTTCTCAGCTCCTCTGGCGCTGAGGGATGCGCTGGCCCCACGGATGCAGCAGGGGTTACGGTTGATTGCTTCGAACCGCATCCCGGTGAAGTATAAAGACCTGGCGTGGCTGTCCTTTCACGGTAGACTGTACGTCCGAGGAAATTTGAAATATCGCAATGTGCGGGATAGAGGGTGCCCACGGGAGGAATGTGCTGGAACTGAAGAGACGATGGAGCATTTCCTGGTGAGGTGCCCATTTACAGTCCAGGTCTCTGACCGGGTTTCCTCGTTGCTGCAGATCCCCAGTTTCCGCAACTACAGCTATGCGGACTGGGTGTACGGCCCAGAGGGTGGAGGGGGACGCGGGGATCCGGTAACACGCTTTCTGATTTCAGTGATATTGCGGTACTGCCTCTGGATGGCGCGCTGCAGGGTGTCCCTGTACCAGGAGGTCCGGCCGGCGGAGGTAGTCAGCTGGGATGTGGTAAGGGCGGTGCAGGAAGCGGCGAAGTGGGAAAGGGTGGAAAAAGGGGTGGGGGTGGCATCGAGGTGGTGGAGACATGTGAGGCTTAAGCCACCATGAGGGGACATGCTTCCCAGGGGATTGTGTGCCAGTTGTCTGAAGGGGTTGTGGGGGGTCGGGGGTGGGGGGGGGGGGGGGGGGTTGATCCATTGTATTATTGAGGAGGGGGTGTACATAGATAGGCAGACCATGTCTAGCTAGGAGCCTGGGGTTTGATTTGCATGTCCGGTTTTTTTTTCTTTGGTTTTTCTAATACACAGTTTCCACTGTACTATTGAGGAGGGGAGGGTGTGTACATAGATAGGAGGACCGTGTATAGCTAGGGGCTTGTTTTTGATTTGTATGTTATTTGTTTTTAGTTTTTTCCAATAAAAAGAGTTTTCCAGTCTGCCTAACAAGATAAACTCATATGTGCTACTTTTTGTGTATACCCTACTTTGATTTGTACCTGTCCTCTTCAGGGCACAGACCGTAAAAGTCTGCCCAGCACTATCCCCGCCTCCCAACCACCAGCCCCGCCTCCCACCACTGGCTCTGGCACAGACCGTATAAGTCTGCCCAGCACTATCCCCACCTCCCAACCACCAGTCCCACCTCTCACCACCGGCTCTGCCACCCAATCTCGGCTAAGCTCCTGAGGATCCATTCTGTCTCAACAGGATTCCTTTATGTTTATCCCAAGCATGTTTGAATTCTGTTATCGTTTTCATTTCCACCACCTCCCGCGGGAGGGCATTCCAAGGTGCAATGCAGTGCAGCAGAGGTGGGGCTGGTTGGGACAGAGGTGGGAATGGAGGAAATTACTTGCGTCAGGGATGGGAGGGGATGGGTTAGATTCTCAAGGGGACAGGTTACATTCTCATGGGGATGGGCAGGGACGGGTTAGATTTTCATGGTGATGTGTATGATTTCTGTCCCCGTTCAACTCTCTATTCCCAAGTCCAGTCCTGGAATATCCCCAGCCAGTCAGGTGTTCAGGATATCCACAATGAAGATGCATAAACCATTATATGCAAATCTCTTTCATGCATATTCACTGTGACTATCCTGAAAACCTGACTGGCAAGGGGTACTCCATGACCGGACTTGGGAAAAACTGCATTAGGTCATGAAAGAGCAAAAAAGGCACTCAGGGAGGACAAGGCCATAGCGGAGAGATTGAATGAATTCTTTGCTTTGGCCTTTATGGAAGAAGATGTAAGAGATCTATCTGTACCAGAAATGTTTTTCAAGGGTGACGATGTAGAGGAATTGAAAGAATTCTTGGTGAACCTGGAAAACATACTGAGCCAAACTGACAAGTTGAAGAGTGATCAATGACCTGAACTGGATGGCATTCACCCCAGGGTACAGAAAGAACTCAAACATGAAATTGGTGATCTGTAGTTAGTGATCTGTAACCTGTCCTCATCCATAGTACCTGAAGATTGGAGGGTGGCCAATGCAACACCGATTTTTAAAAAAGGTTCCAGGCATGATCTGAGAAATTATAGAATGGTAAGCCTGACTTCAGTGCTGGGTAAAACAGTGGAAACTATTATAAAGAATAAAATTATGGAACACATAGACAGACATGGTTTGATGGGACAGAGTCAGCATGGGTTCAGCCAAGGGAAGTCTTGCCTCACCAATTTGCTTCATTTCTTTGAAGGCTTAAATAAACATGTGAATAAAGGTGAGCTGGTTGATGTAGTGTATCTAGATTTTCAGAAAACTTTTGACAAAGTTCCCCATGAGAGACTCCTAAGAAAATTTAAAAAAGTCATTGGATAGGAGATAATTTCCTTCTATGGTTTAGAAACTGATTGTTGCACAGAAAACACAGGGTAGGGTTAAATGGCCATTTTTCTCAATGGATGAGTGTGGAGTGCCGCAGGGATCTGCACTGGGACTGGCGCTATTTAACATATTAATAAATAATCTGGAAAACGGAATGAGTGAGGCGATTAAATTTGCAGATGGCACAAAACTTTTCAAAGCTGTCAAAACAAATGCGGATTGTGAAAAATTACAGGAAGACCTTAGGAAACTGGAAGACTGGGCATCCAAACGGCAGATGAAATGTAATGTGGACAAATGCAAAATGATGCACATTGGGAAGAATAATCTGAATAATAATTACCTGATGTTAGGGTCCACCTTAGGAGTCAACACTCAAGATAAAGATCTAAGTATCATTGTAGACAATACGCTGAAATCTTCTGTCCAGTGTGTGGTGGTGGCGGCGGCCAAAAAGCATATAGGATGCTAGGAATTATTAGGAAAGGGATGCAAAATAAGACCATGAATATTATAATGCCTCTATATCGCTCCATGGTGCAGTCTCACCTTGAGTATCATGTTCAATTCTGGTCACCGTATTTCAAAAAAGATATAGCAGAATTAGAAAAGGTTCAAATAAGAGTGGCCACAATGATAAAGAGGATGGAACTTCTCCCATATGAGGAAGTGTTAAAGAGGTTAGGGTCTTCAGCTTGGAAAAGAGACGGCTTGGGGGTATGATTGAGGTCAATAAAATCCTGAGTGATGTAGAATGGGTAGAAGCAGTGGCATACCTAGGGTATTTGACACCCGGGGCTGATCATTGTTTAACACCCCACTCCAAATTCCAGTAGTAGGCATACTGAGAATACAAAACACTCAGGATCTACAGAGCAATTCTACCATACTATGATCAGTAATTTCTATGAGTCACACAAGGGTGTACCTAGGAAAAGGACACATCTTAAACATTGCAGTGAGCACTAAAACATCAATTCACCTATTGTAAAACTAAACCAGCCAGATTAGTACAGATCGTTGATCCTGCACAGTCAATGCTAACACAAAGACATGTCTTTTTCACAGACACAGATACACCCTAATCCACTATAGAATAAGTAACCACAAACTAAAAATAGAAATATTTAGACAAAAATTAAACTGAACTCCCAACAAGCCAGATTCTGCATACAATGCAACACCACAGAAACAAACAGTGATAGTGATGTATGTCTCTTAGTACTGTGCAAAATATAAAGATAGCAGATGTAAATTTGAAAAAAACTAACAAATATTAATCACCACTTTATAAATTAACAAACAGAAATAAAACAAATATAGAAAATAAGACAATACCATTTTATTGGACTAATACATTTAGCTTTCAGAGCCAAAACCGCCTTCTTCAGGTCAATACAGTATACTGCTGTTACAGTATCCTATCCTGACCTGAGGAAGTGAGGTTTGGTCCCCAAAAGTTAGTCAAAATGTATTAAAATTAGTCCAATAAAAAGATGACCTTATTTCTATTTATAAACATTTATTAACACAGCTACAATACTACTTTATCCAAAAGCAATATATATATATATATATATATATATATTTACAGTTTGTTGTCTCTGGTTTCTGCTTTCCTCATCTTCTCTTCACTCTCTCCCTTCCATCCAGCATGCGCCTTATCTCTCTCCCTGCCATCCAGTGTCTGCCTTCTCTCCCTGCCCCTGCCATCCAGTATTTGTCCTCTCTCTGCCATACATGCAGTTTCTGCCACCTCTCCCCCTGCCCCTTCCATCCACCGTCTGCTCTCTCTCTCCCTTCCATCCACCATCTGCCGTCTCTCCCCCTCTGCCCCTTCCAACCAATATCTGCCCTCTATCTCCCTTCCATCCAGCGTCTGCCCTCTATCTCTGCCCCTTCCATCCACCATCTGCCCCATCTGCCCTCTCTCTCTCTCCCTTCCAACTGCTGTCTGCTCTCCCTTCCATCCACTGTCTGCACTTTCTCTCCCTTCCATCCAGGGTCTGCGCTCTCTCTCTCTCTCTCTCTCTCTCTCTCATATCCACCATCTGCCCTTTCTCTCCCTTCCATCCAGCGTTTATCCCCTCTCTCTCTCTGCCCCTTCCATCCACCATCTGCCATTCTCTCCCATCCATCCATCCAGGGTTTGCCCTCCCTTTCTCTCCCTTCCATCCAGGATCTGTCCTCTCTCTCTCTCTCTCTGCATCCTCTTTTCAACCCCTAGATCCAGCCCCATTACCCCACTTGCCCCTAGTTCCAGCCCCAGCCCACCTCCCACCTGCCCCCCTTTTCAGCCCCCAGTTCCAGCCCCATTATTCCACCAGTCTTCAGTTTCAGCTCCTAGTTTCAGCCCCAGCCCTTTTCTCCCACCAGTCCTGAGTTTCAGCTCCAGCCCCTTTCTCATGTCCCCTTTTCAGCCCCAGTTCCAGTCCCTTATCCCACCTACCTTCCTTTTCAGCACCGTTCCAGTCCCTTTCATCCACTTGCCCTGCATTACAGTCCCCCTTTTTATCCCCAGCCCCATTCTCCCATCTGCCTCCCTTTTCAGTCCCAGACCCATTCTCCCACCTGCCCCAGCCATAGCCCCATTCTTCTACCAGCCCCATTCTCAGCCCCCATTTCCAGCTCCATCCCCCTTCTCCCATCTGAGCCCCACTTTTGAGTCCCCCAAGTTCCAGCCCTAGCCCCTTTTAGCTGTTAATTCGAGCCCCAGCCCCCAGTCCCCACCTGCCCACCCTCAGCTCCCTCGACAGCCCCCTTCTCATTTCTGCCACCCGGCACCCTGCATTTTTAAAATCTTTGAATTGGCAGTGCAGTGTCTGTGAAAGAAGCAGGTTGCCTTGGGCCTTCCCTCACTGTGTCCCGCCCTCCTCTGATGTAACTTCCTATTTCCACGAGGGCGAGACACAGTGAGGGAAGGCCCGAGACAACCTGCTTCTTTCACAGGCTGTCGATTCAAAGATTAGATTTTAAAAATGCAGGGCGATGAGCGGCAGAAACGAGAAGGGGGCTGTTGAGGGAGCTGGGGATGGGAAAGTGGAGTCTGGAGACAGCAGAGGACAGGCAACAGTGATGGTTTGAATAGAGAGACTGGAGAAGTGGAAGCGGAGCACCCTCTTTTTATTTGAACCCGGGGTGGACTGCCCCCTCCATCCCGCCCTTGGTACACCACTGGGTAGAAGTGAATCAATTTCTCACTCTTTCAGAAAGTACAAATACTAGGGCACACTCGAGGAAGTTATATGGTAATACTTTTAAAACAGTTAAGTTTTGGAATTCGCTGCCAGAGGATGTGGTAACAGGGGTTAGTTAATCTGGGTTTTAAAAAGGTTTGGACAAGTTCCTGGAGGAAAAGTCCATAGTCTGTTATTGAGATAGACGTGGGGGAATCCACTGCTTGCCTCAGAATTGGTGGCATGGAATGTTGCTCTTGGGTTTCTGTCAGGTACGTGTGACCTGGATTGGCCACTGTTGGAAGCAGGATACTGGGCTAGATGGACCTTTGGTCTGACTCAGTATGGCTATTCTTATGTTCTTATGGAATAAGGAAAATAGATTTTTAAAAGATGGTAGTGGCCATAATATAAACTGAACAGTTATTATCTTAAAAATAGCAGAACAATAAAAGAATAAATATGACAAAAAGATTTAGTGCATAATCCTCTCTCTCTCACAAACACAGTAGGGATTTGAGTTTGCATATCAAAGGTCACCACTTAATTAGGTTCCACAGTCATGTGACAACATCTAAGCCAGGCCAACAAAATGAACCTCTCATTTGCCCTGGTAGGCAACTTCCATGCCCTTGCAAGGTGAGCTACCTTCAAGACACCACAGCCTGAAAGCATAGGTTGGTCAGATACAAGCATTGTCAGGGGTCTCTTGCCAGACCTGACAGTTTGAATCATATCATCAGTTCCCTGGATCTTCCAGTGTGAATCCATAAAGCAAGTACACAGGCAGAGGGCAATTTTCAAAACTTTATACTCGTGTAAAAAAGAACCACTTAAAATTGTCCTCTTCTGCCACCACTGTAGGTATGAATGTCCACAGCAAGCGAAGTGTAGAGCTTGGACGGGGGAGAGATAGCTCACACAGTGATTGCATGTTAAAATCCCTACATGTTTATGTTTATTTGAAAATTTACTTCATTGCATTTGTATTATGGAAATGTATGTATTTGGTTGAACTGGAAAAGCTATATAAAAAATCATTGTACCACAAAAGCAACAGTAAACACTAACTGGCCGATATTCAGCCAGTGATGGTCAGCGTTTTTTGAAATGCTGACTGTTGCTGACTGGATTAGCCCTAGATATTCAGAGGGCAAAAATAACTTTGATGAACTGATGATGAAATATTAGTAAAACCTTCACAATTACCCTTTATAAACACCATTCTGTATTTCATTTTTCTTTAGCTCTGGCCTATCAAAGCTAAGATACAAAAAAGAGAAAGGCCTAATGATGATTTGAAAAGCATAGTTATTATTTCTAATTCCTTCTCTTAATTCCCCCTGCCCCCACCCAAAGAGGATAATTTCATTTTTTTAAGTTATAGTTACTGGTGTAATATTACTCTGTCATACAATACTAATTTGTATCCTACCATGATGCGAAAGCTTTTTTTTTTTTTTTACACTTTGTACTTTGTTTAAAAATTAAGGCAGATATTTTATTGAGTGAGAGATAGGCTGGACACATCCATGGAAGTTTAGAACTAAATTCTAGAAATGGTGCATAAAAAAACTAGCGCTGAAAAAATAGTGCTTAATCAGCATTTAAAGTTAGACACCATTTACAGAATAATGTTTAGTGCTGGGAACCGCAAACTACATTGAGTTGTGAGCATTTACACCAGCGAAACCTTGGTGTAAATCTCTTCGCCTAAATTAGGTGCAAATCTCCTCTAATCTATAACAGAATGTGCACAAATTAAAGGAACACCCCTTATCCACCCATGACCCTCCAATGGCCACTCCCCCTTTTTAGACCCACACGTAACAATACACACGCAATTTTTTTTAATTAATGCCAAATAGCATGATAATTATTAGCACCCAATTATTGGTGCTAAATGGCTCATTATTCAATTAAGTTGCATATGCAAATTTGGGCACACTTCCAAATTTGTGTGTGCAATTCATAGTGTCATATATGGAATTTGGGGGTTTATATGCAGTTTACTAGATATAAATATCCAGCAGATGGCACTATTGCATCTGAGAAATAATATGGTTTTCAAAGGCTTAACCTGACATTCCCACATGCTTATTCCAGGTATGCTAAACATTCTGCCCCACAAACGTAAAATAGAGAAACCTCAAATCATTTGAAAATATAACCTTTATCCTTAAAAAAATAGTACATTATTATTAAATTGTGTAATGCTGTTATTAATTGCAAAACTATAAGGCAAACCCATCCCCATGAAAACACATCTATTGAATCAGGAAATGCAAATACTTCTGAGATTTAGAAGTGCCCACATGACAAGCACTAAACTGTCACTCTTACTGTAAAAATGCCACTCCTAACTCTCTTACTTATTTATATGTTACATCTTTGCTTTACCCTTCACTATCAATTAAAATGCTGTATTACATATTGTGTTGACATTGTAAATAGTATACTATGCCATACTTTGTATTGTTATTTGAATATTTTTCCTGCTGTAATTGCCTATTGCTCATGTTTGATCTATTCTTACTGTACACCGCCTTGAGTGAATTCCTTCAAAAAGGCGGTAAATAAATCCTAATAAATAAATAAAGCAAGCTTTCTGACTAAGGGTCACATGGGACATTTCAGATCACCGGAAGAGCCAAGAAGGAGATGGGGGAGATTTCTAAACCAAATAAAATAAAGGTATCTTCTGCAACCAGGACCAATGATATATTTGAATTAAAATGTCTGAAAATGGCAGAACTGTCCCAGGTTTCCAGCGATGCCTTCATAAATGTAGCATTAATTCACCCAGAGTGTATTTTTATCTTCTCTTTTTCAAAGATTCCCTCCCCCCACTCCTGCCTCACCCCTCCTGGCAGAGCTGCAAGCCCTAGAGTGGGAGCCTGACATCCCCAGTGTATTTGGTTCTCATGGTCATTAAGAACTTCCTGCAGTGCTTATCCTCAGGATCGCTGTGCTAATAATCCTCTGTTCAGTTCTGACCAGTAGCCAAACATCCATTATTTTTTGCAATCTCCCAATGTAGTGAAACGATCACATCAGGAAATATGTCTTCATCCTGTTCTGCCCATGCCTTGAGTTGTCTCACCTGCACAATTGTCACCCTGCGGTGTCCATGCATTCAAGCACAGCAGTGAAAATCTAATGTGCTGGTGCTGTGGGGCTGCTTCCTGCATTGGGCCACAGATATGCAACAATTCAGGAGTACAAAAATGGACTGGAGAAGTATGCCTAAGGGCCATAGTTTGGGGACTCCTGTAAAAGGAGGTAGTCATATCATGTTTACCAATGTAACTCTACTTCAGCATTTGAAAATTCAACCCCCACCCCCCAGATCAAATTAGCTGTGCAAAGGGAGTCTTCAAAATTTATTCCCCTCTCAATCTCCTCCAGTTATTCTCCTCATTCAGACTCCCTCATCCATCTTACAACTTCCCCACACCAGGAAATCTGTCTTACATAGCAGCTCCTTTCACCCCTCCAGTCTGTCACATCCTCCCTGATTCTCTCTTACTCCACAAGCCTCTCTCACAACACCTAGCTGATACCCTCTAATTCATCTCCATCCCTCCTCCTTTCTCATCTCCTTTCCATCCTCCCATCCCCTTTCTTGCATGCCTCATCCCCTCTTTCTTGCATCCTATCAGATATGTCAAGTCACATGCATTCAGCGTGTGACATATGTATTTGGGCCCCTTCTCTAGCTCACATATGTAAGGGACCCAATCTCACGCATTAGCTCCCAGTTGTCCCCATAGGCTGGCAATTCTCTCCCTCTTCCCCCTCCTCCCACTGCTGGTCCAGCATCTTTTCTAGCCCCTCATCCTCAAAGCCCAGCGAGGGCAGTGTTAAAGATGTACTGCTGCTTCTGGCTGCCCCGCTCCTTCTCTCTGCTTGGTCCCACCTTTTTTGATGCAACTTCCTGTGCATGGGACCAAGCAGAAATAAGGACTAGCAGCCGGAAGCAGAAGTGCATCTTTAGTGCTGCCTGCAACTCGTTAATTTTTGAGGACAGGGGGGGGGGGGGACAGATACAGACCAGTGGTGGGGAGAGGGGGGAAGAGGGAGAATTACCAGTTGCAGGATAGGGGAGGGAAGAGAAGAAGAGAACCATTATTGGGGGGACAAGGGAGAGAGGAATGCCAGATCCATGTGGGGGGAGGGACGAAGGAAGGGGAGATGCCAGATCCATGGGAGGGATGATGGGGGGAAAGATTCCAGACCAGCAGTGGGGGGAAGGGAAAGAGGGAGAGCTGCTAGACCCACAGGATGGGGTGGGGAAGAGAGGAAGAAATTCCAGACCCATTGTTTGGGGGGGGGGGGGGAGAGGGAGTAAGAGAAGCCAGATCCATGGGTTGGGGGGAGAATATACCAAACCAGACCAGATGGTAAGGGGGAGAGATGCTGAACTTTGGGGGGGGGGGGAGTGAGAGACCGGACTGTAGAGGGGGAGAGTTGGGAGAAGTGGGGAGTGAAGGAAAAAGGAGACCAAGTGAGAGACGCTGCACTAACAAAGGGAAGGAGAGAGAGAGAGAGAAAGATGCTAGATTGCAAGGGTGGGAAGGGAAGAGAGAGGGAGAGATGTTGGCCCTGGGGTAGGGGTGTCATAGGAGGGGAGGAAAGAAAGGATACACTAGTCAAAGTACGGGACAGGGACACAAATTCAAAAGCGAGGCTTCACACTGGACATAAACTAAATAGTCCAAAAGATAGGCCTAAAGCAGACATGACACCACTACTCTTTAAGGTGTCTGTCTTATATAGGGACAGGCAGAACCATTGCAGACATTCCAGAAGGGGGATGCTGTAATCAATGGTATACTTGTCCTCTCCATTTTGAGTTGTTGTGGTCCTGAATGCAAGAGCATAATGGTCTAGTGAGACTTCTGAAAGGATCCTTACAATTATTATAGTCAGAAGTAAATTTAGTGCAGCCTCTTATGAGGAAAATGTAGTAGGGCTGTAGATAAGTACAATGTAACAACATTACAAAGTAGGGATGAAATGCTAGCATTTAACCAAAAGGGATGAAGAAATATCCTTCACCTACTCCTCATTGCTGAAAGAACCCCCTTCCTGCCTCAACTCCATCAAGATACCTTATATACTCTGACCACGCTCACAAAACCACCCTTCCAGAGCTGCCAACTAATTCATTTCCAGGAAGTAGATATTTTGGCCAGCCTTAGTTTTGAATTTAAATCCCAAGGCAGTGCTTTCAGGTCCCTGGATGGGGTGGCCAGAAGTCCAGGAATGGTGTAACATCTCCCTCCTGGAACTGGTAATTTGGCAACTCTGCTCTTGACCCTCCAATAGTACAAAAAAGACCTCTCCCTGTTCCCCTTAGTAGGACCTTTCATGGGCTCCCTAGGCTCCCTTCCCTTCCTCATTAGCAGGAGAATCACCATTAGGTGCTCAGTGCTGTGCCACCCTTTTACTACATCTGCAAAAGACGGAAGAGGATGAGTGCAGGGCACCTGACAGGGATGAGAGCATTGCCATTAGTTGCTGGGGTCTTTTGCTACTGTAATTCGGGTGAAGGATATTGATTCAGTAAGTGTGGGGATGGGAAAGAGGAATGTTGATGTGACTCTAGTGATTGGAAGGAGATTATCTAACTATCCATTTATCTATAGGCTTGTTAGTACATGGCAAGGGTTCTCAACTCTGTCTTTGCGACACACCCAGCCAGTTAAGTTTTCAGGATATCCACAAGGAATATACATGAAGAAGATCATCTGCTTCCATTTCAGTTGAAAGAAGAATGTTGGATCTTGTAAAAGAAGAGAATACTTTCTCCAGCAGAAGGAAAGGGACCGAGGCCGTGGTTAGCTTGCTCTTGAGCCCAAAATGGAACATTTTGTTCTGCAGGAAGGGGTTCAGAGAATATCCATAAGACTAGGGGCTGAAGAAATGACCAATAGGGTCAGAGCATGAACTTTGGGCTGAAGTCCAAACTTGGCAGGTTTCTCAGTGACTAGAGAAAATGGGTCACATGCAAGGGATAACCTAAGAAAACAAAGAACTATCTACTAGTTTGAATTACATAATACAAAACTCAAATATAACAAATGTAAACATGCACACACAATTGTAGGGGCAGAACATACACCCAGATAGCCATTTAAGGAAGAGAGCTAAAAATAGTTGAAAGTTAAGGGCACAGCTTGTTCATGCTAGATATTGCACATAAATAGCAGCAAAGGGAACCAGAAAGTCAGCCTACATGTAATTCCATCCTGAAGATCCAGAGCCAAGGCTGCCATTGGGTTCATACAATTCATTAGCAGTAGGGCTGTTCATTTCATGCATTTTAACGTGATTAACGTATTACAATTTTTAACTTACACTAATAATTTTAACGTGATTAATCACGTCATGCTGCTCTCTCCTACCGCTGCCCCCTCCCTCCCTGGTGCTCCTGCAGCTTGTTCTCTCCTACTCACTGCCTGCCATACACCGGCAGTCTTTTCTCTCCTGCCACCCTGCTCTCTAGCATCTCATCCCACCCGCCCACCACCGTCCGAACTTGCTTTGTACACACGGTGACATTAAGCACACTCTGCTACACTCCTCTCTGTAACCAGAGCCCTCCCTCTCTAGTGTCCCGCCTTCTCTGATGAAGCTTCCTGTTTCCTGCTGCAGTAGTCGGATGCTAGAGAGGGAGGGCTCTGGCTATAGAGAGGAGCGGAACAGCGTGTGGTTAATGCTGCCATGTGTACAAGGCAAGTTTGGAGGGCCACGTGTGGTGGGGGTGGGATGAGATGCCAGAAAGTATGGTGGCAGCAGAGAAAAGGCTGCTGGTGTGAAGCGGGCAGGTGTGCAGTGGACAGGAGAGAACAAACTGCAGGAGCATCAGGAAGGACGGGGAACAGCGGTAGGAGAGAAAAATATAAGCAGGAGGGAAGAAGAGTCTGAGAGAATCACAGGGTGGTAGAATAGAAAAGAAAAGGGTGTCGGGGGTGTGTGTGGGGGGAGGGTTAGGAGAGAATGCAAGGCAGCTGGAGAGAAAAAGCTGCAGGAGCTCCAAGGGGCGGGGAGGGAAAATGAGATTGTACCAGTGGAGAGGGGAGGAAGGGAAGGAATGAGATGAGACGGTGCCCATGGAGAGGAAGGGAAAGAGAGAAGAAAGGAGATGGTGCCCACAGGGTGGGAGGAGAGACCGGTGGAGATGGTGCCCATGGAGTGGAGGTGAGGGGAGACAGAAGGAGATGGTGGCCCATGGATGAACAGGGAAAACCCAAACAGTGAAAAAACCCCACAGTCCTGTAGGGAGAAAAATCACTGTTTCAAAAAAGCTCTCGGTACTCAAATTGCACCAGCATTTTAGGCCAAAACCAAAACAAGGCCAAATCCCAGTTTTGGGCTGGTTTCAGCGCTGAAGCTGAAATCAAAACCAAAATTTGGTTGGCCCCTAGTTTCCTGCATAAAGGATTCACCCATTTTCTAAATCAGAATATAGGAAAACACTACTCCATACAATTGTCTACATGTTTATTTTATTTATTTATTTTTATTACATTTGTACCCCGTGCTTTCCCACTCATGGCAGGCAATGGAGGGTTAAGTGACTTGCCCAGAGTCACAAGGAGCTGTCTGTGCTGGGAATTGAACTCAGTTCCTCAAGACCAAAGTCTACCACCCTAACCACTAGGCCACTCCTCCTGTTCACCTACTTAGCACCAATTAGGCACTTACGCATTTATTTTATAAAACATGAATATACTTGCTGCTAATTACATGCATGATGGTGAACAATAAAGGATCACTCCTCAGAAAGGCAAACTTTGCTCCTTCTTATGAAGGAGATAATTTAAAAATCTGAGGTCCCGATGATCAATTCCTTGTGCTGTTCCAAAACAGCGCTGTAAAAATACCGCTGGAACAGTGTGGGGAATTAACTCCCCAATGACCAATGCAAACAACATGCAAATTTAGGTGCATTATTAATGTTGATCATTGGGGGAAAGTGCGGGAGGATTGTGCCTGGGCATGCACTCAAGGCACAATCCTCCTGCACTTGTTTGACAGGTTTTGGTGCTCAAAAAAAAAAAAAAGCCCAGACCTGTCAAACCTCAAGCCCCCAAACACAAAGGGGACCTCCAGATCCCTCACCTACCAGCATGCAACTCCCCCACCAAACACAAGGCCTGGAAGTCCGGTGGACCTGCAGGCCTCTCAGCCCCTGAACACAAAGTGCCCTCCCCAAACACCTAAAATAATAACCTGGTGGTCTAGTGTGGCCCTCGACAGTACCCCTCCTAACTCTAGACCTTGTGGTCTAGCGGTGGGGTCACTCCTCCCTCTCTTCCTCCCCGAACCCAACCCCCACCCCTCATACCTTAGAATAGAGGAGGGAGGGACTAGTGCTCCCTCACTTCTCTAGGCACCACCTCAAAATGGCAGCACCCTGCCCTGCCTGGTGCATCCTGGGATGCACTCGGTGGAGCTTTACTTCCATATAAAGGAAGCAAAGCCACACCAAACCAAAATCAGTTGCCACATTTTTTTCTCATTGATATTCCACTGGCAGAGACATCCTGTAAATATAAAATGTCTGGTCACATTACACCCCAAATGATTCTCTACTTTTCATTGGGACAGCACACATTTAAACTTACAAAGAGGGGCATTTTTTATATGACATCTAAGTCCAACTTCGGATGTTTTGCACAAAACATCCAAAATCTGAATGGGAAAGAAGGTAATTTTCAAAAAAGAAAAAAGTTTTATCTTTTTTTTTTTCTTTCAAAAATACTGATTCGAACAAGGTTTTGTGCTTTGGATGCAGTGCCGTAGCAAGGCCGGCTGACACCCGGGGCGGGTCGCCGCTGCGCACCCCCCCTCCGCGACGCACCCCCCCTCCGCGGCGCATTCTTACTTGCGGGGGACGGGCGGAGGGACGATCCGCCCAGAGTGCACGTCACTCAGAGCTGCGTCGGCCCCGCTGGTTCCCTGCTCTCTCTGCCCCGGAACAGGAAGTAACCTGCACCCGGGGCGGACCTCCCCTCCCGCCCCCCCCTTCCTATGCCACTGTTTGGATGTTTTGTTTTTTGGTCCATTTTCGAAACAAAAATGAATAAGTGCAAAACGTAGAGATTCATGTCATTGGGATGTAGGAGGAGCCAGCATTTTTAGTAGACTGGTCCCCCAGACATCCCAGGAGAGCAACGGGGCGCACTAGAAGGCACTTCTGTGCACTTCATAAAAATGCTCCCAGGTACACAATGAAGTTGTGAAGTAGTACATTTAGAACAAATCAGAGAAAACATTTCTTCACTCAATGTGTAATAAAGCTCTAGAATTCATTGTCAGAGAATGTGGTACTTCATCTTAGAACCACAAAAACCTTTTTTCCCGTTTAACTTTTTCACTCGCCTAACAAAATGATTTGGATTCCTTACAATACCTCTTCTCAGTTTTGCCCACTGCTCTCCTGCCTTCCCTTAGATTTTCTACTAGAGGTGCAAAAGTAGTTGAGGGACAGATCTAATACTGCTCTGGACTCCGGCAATTGATCTAAGGCTATCTTTTTAACGCTGGCTACACAGGTTAGCATTTTTATTTTTGAAATTGGTTTTGGCATCAAATGACCTGCTGTCATAAAAATACACTAAAACTTAGTTAGAAAAGCAAACGGAATATTTATTCCTAATTGCTTCCTTTGTATTCTGTCTACCCCCAAGCTATTCTCTGCTACTGTGACAGGAAAAGAGTTAACTTACGTTTACCTCATTCTACTACAATATCACTTTGTATTCATTCATACCATGCATTTGTTCAGACCGTAATCGGCTAACGCTGTTAACGGTTATATGTAAGCCACATTGAGCCTGCAAAAGGTGGGAAAATGTGGGATATAAATGTAACAAATAATAATAAAAATAATAACAACAACAACAACAACAACAACAACTCAGGAGCACTTCATACAAAATAAGGTTAAAGTAACACTGAGCCTCCAAAGCTAAATGACTAAGGACTACAGTACAAATTACTGAATTTGCAGTGTATTGATCCTTCTTATGCAGGCAGCCATATAAAAGCATCAGTCTGTTTTCAAGGACTGCAGCAAGCAGAAATGTATCAAAAAATCACAAGGCAGTGGCTATCATTTCGCAGCCTGAAAAGGAAGGCTGTAATAGGATTGCATAATGCCTTCTACACATAATTCAATAATTAATATTTGCTGTGTGTCATTTATATGATACATGATTGCCATCTTAACTCTTTTGCAGACATGGCTTTCCTTCCTTTAGGTCAGCATTTCCTCACTGGTGTGCTGTGAAATTTTTCTGTGAGCTAGAGCTGCTAATAGTAAAGAGAAAATTTGAGGTGGACTCTAGAAGACTCATAGATGTGAAACTTTGCTGAGTTTCATTTTAATCTTCCCCCTCCCCTGGTCTGTAGATTTTCCTCTAGTTGGCAGGGGTTGCTGGCGAGCAGCACGTCCAGCCTCCTCTACTGGATTCCTCCTGCAGTTACAGCTCTGCAGGGCGCAATAGTGTTGCATGACTGGTCAGCCCTACACAGTTCTGATTGTAGTGCCAGAGCAAGGCAGTAGAGGAAAGTGTTGTTTGCTGACATCTACTGGTTGGAGGCCATTAAAAGATGAATGAATGCCTCAGGTGGGAGAGAGTGGAAAGGACGAGATGGTGCCAGAAGGAGGGGGAGGGAGAAAAGAATGGGTAGTGATTATGCCATAGGGAGAGGAGTAAAGGGAAAAGAAGGGATGGTGACTAAATGAGGGAACTTGGGCTGGAGAAGAAAGGGATGGTAAATGTGCCAGTGGGGCAGTGAGAGGGAAAGGAAGGGGAGATTTGGAGCCACTACTATAGATCAGTGATTTTCATCTTTCTTTGGGAAGCCCACCTAGCCAGTTGGGGTTTCAGGATTACCGTAATAAATATGCATGACAGAAAGCTGCATAGAATGGGTCTCCAGTGTATGCAACTGTATCTCTTACCTATTCATTGCAGTAATCTTATCCTGAAAACACAACTGGCTAAGTGTGCCTCCAAGGAGAACTGAGAAACACTGCTTTAGACTGTGTGCAGTATGATAGTTCTAATCAAAATAGGTTATTGACTGAAGTCCCCTTTCCTACAGGAACCGAGTATTAAGAGATATTTCCCAGCCAAGGTTCACGTCATTTATAAGGTTCTAAAATTAATTGGCTTACAAGCAGTGGTTGATATGAAAAACTTTATTGTCAAGATCAAAGCATGTGACAACTTTCAGACTGAAGGAATTTTGTAATACAATTTTCAAACACAATTACTTCTTCTGTGAGTACAGTATCTGAAAAATAAGAGGTCTGTATTCGAAAGGTATGTTGAGCTAACTGAGAGTTACCTGGATAAAACTTTGTGGTTTAAACTACACCCTGACCAAATGGATAAATGTTGTCTGGGCAAATCATAGCCAGCATGAAATTTCCTTGCATATAGAGTTGGTACAGGAGGCATGGGTGAGCACTGCCGACCATTTTATCTATTCAGGGCTGATAGGATAGAGTCAGGTGGGTAAGTCTTTTACCCTTTTGTTTACTAAGCCACGTGAATGGGCTGTGTCAGCATTAGCGCGGCTTACTAAACAGGGGAATTAATGAAAAATGCTGACAAAAGTTATTTACATATATTCAGTGGGAATGGTATCTAGATAAATCAACTTGGATATCCAGAAAAGTTATCCAGGTAAATTTAACCAGATTAATTTTCTACTTACTGGCTCTTTAAATATGGGAGTGGTATCCTAAAAGAAATAGTACACTCCAAAATATAGAAAAGGATTATTTTAAAAACAGATAAAGCAATATTGCTTACATGTAGCAGATGTTTCCCATAGGCAGCAGGAGTAATAAGGCACACAAGTAGCTGATGCCATTCAACGTTGCCAGGACGGGACTGCTCTCCCAGTTCTAAGGACATAGTGCAAAGTTCTGAGTGTGGGCAGCCCTTCCCATGTGCAGCAATGTCCTCAACTCCTCATTTAATTCTAAAGCTGTAGAAGGAAAACCATCTGTCAAGGAGGGGTGGGACTGTGTGTCCTATCCATCCTGCTGGTAAGCAGCATTGCTTCTTTTGTCGACAATCATAGTTGACTGTGAAGGTTAGCATGTAGGGGCAGATTTACCATCATGGTGTGACCAGTGGTGTAGCCACAGGTGGGATCAAGCCCACCCACTTTGGGCTCAGGGCAGGCCCACCCTGCAATGGTGCATCTCTGATGTGGTTGGCAAGGCTCTCCAAACCTTGTCAGCTGAACACTCCTGACATCTCTCCCTCTCCCACAGGTGTTTTGACTTCTCTGAACTCCACCCCCCCCCACAACCCTCCCATACCTTTTAAATCCTTCATTTCTTCCCTGGCAGTGAACAGGAACACATACCCATTGCTTGTGCTGGTCCCCAAGCCTTTCGTCTGACATAACTTCCTGTTTTTGTATAAGCAGGAACAGGTCAGAGGGAAGGCTTTGAGCTGGCATGTGCAGTGGGTATGAATTGCTGCTCGCTGCTGGCAAAGAAATGAAGGCTTTAAAAGGTATGGAACGGCTGGGGGGGGGGGGGGGGGGAGAGTGTTGAGAGATGCCTGGTCACTGGGTTGGGGGTGAAGTTCTCGAGCCTACTAACATTGGGCTCAGGAGCACCAAAAATTTGGTGTTTGGTTATGCCCCTTGATTTGACCAAATCAGTGTTCTGTAATGAAGCTTGGTCCAGGCAATAATGTGTAGTGAAAATATAATTAAAGGACCACATAGCTATTTTACAGATAGCATTCAGTGAGGCAGACTTTAATAGGATCACTGTGGCTATTGGAGCCCTTACCTAATGAGACTTGACTTTGGAGCTGAGAGGAGTACAGGCTTGTTGTACATGAAGCAAGCCAGTTTACTAGAGTTATTTCATAACTAGCATACTAATTTTATTTCGATCAAACAGATGAACAGCTAAATGGATTTTCTAAATGAGTCAGTTCTTCTGAAGAAGCAGGTGAGAGCCTGTTTTTAGTATACAGAATACTTTCTCAGGAGGATTTGAAAGGATTGAGATTGAAGACAGGAAGCACTATTTCCTTATTCAGGTGAAAGGGTGGCACCAGTTTAGGGAAGAACTTGGGATGTGTCCAAGAACGATGTTATGATGATGGAGTTGTATGCAGGGTTTGTATGTTACCTATGTCTGAAGTTCACTTACTCCTCTAGCTGCTTGATCTCTACTAGGATGAGTAATTTCCAAGTGAGGAATTTCAGAGTCGTAATGTCCAGAGATTTCATAATCACAGAATCACCAACTGAAGTCCCATAGCACAGGAGCCTTTGTAATGGAGGGCTTACATGAACAAACCCTTAATGAAACATGTCACCATGTATGACTGTGATGCTAGAAAGTTATCCACCAGATTGTAGTAAGCCAATACAATGTGGTGTAATTCAATAGAAGAAGTTTGGAAGCCAAGATGACATAAGTGGTAGAAATTCTTCCTTATAGTCATAGCAAAGCACATGATAGGGTCATGCCCATTAGTAAAGCACCATAATGATAACCTCTTCCACTCAGAAGCATACACTCATCTAGTAGAAGGTATGTGAGCAGCTATGAGGATGTTCTGGATGGGCTGTAGAACACCAAGTATAGAAACTAGAGACTGCTCAATTTCCAGGATGTGAGGCTACAGATTTCAGATCTAGATAAAGAAGATGGCCCTCCTTCTATTAGTACTGGGAATTGGAGCAGTTTGTGAGGAAGTAAAACTGTTAGGTTTTCTAAAGCAGGGAACCAATTCTCTCAAGGCCAATAGAATACAACATTTGGACCAACTGTCAGGACAAAGCACCTTGTTGAATTTATTGGCTAATTGATTTTTTGGACCTAGTAGGTAAGTAGCCTGTATCTGATTGACTAAGCAAAGTCCCAGATTCTGGCTACTTCTTGATGAAGGCACAGGGAGCTTGTGCCCCCTTGTTTGTTCACATAAACCAGTGTCTGTTGATTTCACATCTGAATAGGTATAGAGGAACTGTGAAAGCAGTGAAGGAACAGTTGTAGGGCATAGATTTTTGCCTTAAGGTCCAAGTGTTTGATATGAAGATTCTCCACGAATGCTGACTGTTGAGATAAGTGCCCAGCACTGGGGGGGGGGGGGGGGGGGGGGGGGGGAAGGTATCCGTAGTTAAGGACTAACCAGTGCTGCCACAGTGCAAAGGAAATACCCATTGCTAGGTTGGGTTTGTGAATCCACTATTATAGCACAAGGTGCAGCTAATGGGGGTGGACAAAGCCTGGAGGAGAGAGGTTGAGAGTGTTGATTTCATTGCAATTTGAGATGTTACTGAGGACATCACATTTCTAAGTGGGTTAAGAATATGACATGAATAGCTACAGCCATGTGTCCCAGCATTTGCAAGTACACTCTGGTTATGATCTTGTGCTCAGATTGTATGGCACAAATGTGATCCATCAGCATCTGTATCTGTATTCTGGAAGAATACCCTTACATTGGATAGAGTCCAGGACTACACTTATGAAGAAATGATGGAAGCAGGACAGATATTTGACAGAAAAAAAGAGATTCATTGAAGAAAAACAATTGTTTCCTACAGGAGAGTTGAGACTTATCTTTGACTAAGCCATTATAAACCAGTCAACTAGATTAGGAAATATTAGATGCCTCTGTTTGTGAAGGTGTGCAGTTGTTGACACAAGGGATTTCAAAAATATCCTGGCCTGATAAGAGGCTGAAAAGGAGGACATTTTACTAAAAATGGAGGGATTGAATTATAAACACAAGGCACTTCTTATAAGAGGAAGAGATTGGAGTATGCCTTATTTGACAATCTAACCTCTAGTGGTAGTACAGAGAGCCTATTGCTAGGCGTCAACCAGCACCATTTTGAGATAAGGAACCATAGGGGCAGAAGCAAGTAGGGATTGCTTCTGCCCCCATTGCCCTCTGGACCCTTCAGGGTGAGTTAAGTGCCAGGGGTACTGAGATGTATGGGATGGTGGAGGGGAGCCAGGTCAGCCTTTTACATTGGGAAAGGGCAGGATTTTGGAAAAGGGAGGGGCTTCGGGAAGGGAGGACTTTGCAACTTTTTAGCCCAATGTTTTGCCTGGGGGAGGGAACAATGGGCTCACTGGGCCATGGAGTTGAGTTCCTACCGGGGAAAGGGGTCTGGGGGTAATTCTGATTTGGGCCAAAAGATCCTTTAAATTTTTAACACTGCTCCATGAAGAGGGATTTTTTTTGTTGTTTTTCAGCCATATTTAGAATAAATAATTACAGCTCTTGAGCTGTAGCTATTTTTTTTTCCAGTTAAAACAGGTCTACAAATTCTTTTTTGCATGATTGTTTTCAATTTTTTTAATTAATGGGCTTCATTGCATGATTTTGCATTGCAGCAACTCAATGCAAAATTTAGATGAAGTTTTGTGCAAGGTCTGCTTCTTGCAAATGTTTACTATAGCAAAGGGTACTTTTGCAAAGTGACTTTGCAAAACTGTGCTTTAACATTTTGAGGCATTTCCAGATATTTTGTTCTATATTTTATGCGTAAAGTACATTTTTAAAATGTAACCTCAAATGTGAGGATAGCCAGTACGGCTGATCTTTGAGGTACACTTGACTCTAATGGAAACATCAAGGAAATAGAATTCTCCACATGAACATAAATGGGTCCTCTTAGAAAGAAGAAATCCAACTGACCATGGAATCTACTATTCCTAAAACTTTCAATCGAGCAATAAGGATGTCATGGTTTAGTGTGGCAAAGGTGGAAAAGTAGTTGCTAAAATTAGAATATAATTGGTAAGAACATAAGAGTTGCCTTACTGAATCAGACCAAGGGTCCATCTAGTCCAGTATCCTGTTACCAACAGTGGTCAGTCCAGGTCACAAGTACCTGGATCCGCCCCAAAAAGTAGAAAGAGTTATGCTAACACTAGGGATAAGCTGTGGCTTTCCTCAGGTTTATACTTCAGGAATTTGTCCAAACCTTTTTTTCAATCCAGCAACATTTAATTGCTCTTATCACTTGGTCCAACGATGAGCTGCAGAGCTTAACAATATGTTGAGTGAAATAATATTTTCTTCTTATTAGTTTTAAATGTGCTTCTATGTAACTTCAAAGAGTGTCTCCTAATAGTTGTACTTTTTGAAAGATAAACAATTGATTCATGTTTACCTGTTCCACTCCATTCAGGATTTTATAGATCCTTATCATATCTCCCCTAGCCATCTCTTCTAGCTGAAGAGCCCCATCCTCTTTAGCCTTTCATTAATAATTTTGGTTGCTCTTCTCTGCACTTTTCCCAGTTCCACTACATCTTTTTGAGATGCGGTGACCATTACTACACACAATATTCAAGGTGTGGTCTCATCATGGAGCAATACAGAGGCATTATGACATTCTTGGTTTTATTCTCTGTCCCTTTCCCAGTACTACTTAACATTGTTTGCTTTCTTGGCTGCTGCTGCTGCTGCACACTAAGCGAAAGAATTCAACATATTGTTCATCATGACACCTAAATCCTTTTCTTCAGTGGTGACTTCTAATGTGAAACCTACTGTTATTTAGTTATATTTTGAGTTATTATTCTTAATGTGCATCACTTTGCACATCTGCTGTTGGATGCTCAGTCTTCCAGATTCCCAAGGGCCCCCAGCAGTTTTTTGCAGTCCACATGTGATTTTTAACACCTTTGATTAGTTTTGTGTCATCTGCAAATTTGATCAGCTCACTTATCATTCCCATTTCCAGATCTATTATAAATATGTTAAAAAGCACTGGTCCCAGTACAGATCCCCAGATGAAAGTGAGGAAAGTGCTCAGCCAATCCAATTATCCTTTGTCTAAAGAAATGAATGAAATCTTTACTATTAAGGTCATGACAATTAGAAGAACTTTCCCTTTCTAGGTTTGATATGGTTTTATTTATTTATTTATTAAAAGGATTTGGTAGACTGCCATTCGGAAACCATCAAGGCAGTGAACAAAAAGGTAAATAAACTGAACATTAAAACATATTAAGAACATTTAAAACTAATGAACATGAGGATCATGTGATGCACAGAGAGAAACAGATTTGAGCCTGCTCCTCTCCTGGGATCCCGTGCCTAGCTCTGCATAATTTCGGCTTTCTGAGTGTGGAACCCATCTACTTTTATCTGTGGAGCGCTGTACTACTGTATGGACAGATATTTTTTGTGGAGAAAACGGGGCTTATGCTGGCAAAACCACCAAAAGGAGAAAAAGATAAGACCCGCAGCGGCATGGACAAGATAGCGCCTGTGGAACTGACTCTGACTTCTTTCTTCACTGCTCTGCAATTACAACAGCTCACGGGCGCAGTAAGTAAAGCGTTAGAGCCAAGCTGGGACTAGCTGTCAGAGGAGTTGTCTGGCTTGGAATCCCTCTTATCTGACACAACTCGCCGCAGAACGGAGGCTGAGGAGCGCATAGGCGTTCGGTGGCCCAACTGTTTGGGGAGGCTAAAGGGGGTGAGGTTAGGGGTGGGGCTAGGGGTGGAGCTTAAATCCATAATTGTCTGATAACACACAGAAAAAATAAATAAATTAAAATAAAAGTCACAATTAATACATTTTATTAAATTTAGGTATTAGATATGTATCATATGTCACAGAATAAACTGGTTGCTCAAAGCATATATTAACCACAATCGCTCAACTGCAAAACACTATGCACAACTTTGTGCAAAAACACACTCAGAACCTCACTGTACCATAAATATTACACTGGGCAGAACCTAATACACCAATATACCTTCCATACGGAAAATGCAGACCGTCAACAATATGAAACAAGGGATCATATCATCACAATTCTCATGTAGAGCCACAAAACACCCTAATTCATGTTTAATGTGGGATAAAATGCCATAAATAAGTACATAAATATAAACTTTTAATGTTGAGCACCTAATTCTCAAAGTGGACATATTCCAAACACTATAATGAAAATAAAATGATCTTTTCTACCTTTGTTGTCTGGTGACTTTGTTTTTCTGATCATGTTGGCCCAGTATCCAATTCTGCTGCTATCTGTCCTCTTAACTCTGTTTCCAGGGCTTCCTTTCCATTTATTTCTTTACTTTCCGTCTTTCTTCTTCATTTCTTGTCCTACATCCGTAAGTAAAAGCGGGGTCCTCCGCAGACTTGACTGTCCAATGGATCCAGCTTCTGCCTATTTTCTTCATCCATGTGCAGTTTTTCTCTCTTCCTTTTCCCTCATCTCATCTCCTTCCTCACTCTTCCCTCCCCTCCATCCATGTCCAGCATTTCTTCTCTCTCCCTTCCCTCTCCTCCATCCATGTCCAGCAACTCTCCTCTTCCCTGCCCCCCCTCCAGCCATCCACACCCACCCAGCAATTCTCTCCTCTCCCCTGCCCCCCCTCCAGCCATCCACACCCACCCAGCGATTCTCTTCTCTCCCCTGCCCCCCTCCAGCATCATTCTCTTCTCTCCCCTGCCCCCCTCCAGCCATCCAACAATTCTCGCTCCCCTGCCTCTGTCGCAGCCACAGTGAAAGCCCGTCTCTAGCCTTGTAAGCCTTCCCTTCATTTCCATCAGTGTCCCACCCTGAAATGACATCAGAAAAGAAAAGAGGAAATGATATCAGAAGAAGGCGGGACACTGACAGGAATGAAGGGAAGGCTTACAAGTGAAATATTCAGATCCTTTTCTGAATAGAGAAACCTCAAACTTGTAAATTTCCACCAATCTCTTTTCACTCATATTTTCTCATTTACCACATAATCAGGTACTCTTTTGTAATTTCAATTCTTTCTATCAATCCTTACACATGGAGCTCAAAGCTGCATGTCCTTTCAGTCCAAATCTTCAGTTGCTCTCTTCTCTCTGTTCCCGGGCAGATATCTAACAGGAGCTGCTCATTCAATCAGAGAGCTCTATTTGAATGCAGATTAACATACAGACACTCTAATGGGAATTTTTAGTCAAAAACACTAGATAAACCCTTTATGTTTGGATCAAACTTCACATTTTTGATCAGAGCCATGCCCTAACATTAAGGCTGTAAACATTTCCAACAATTTTTACCCATAAATATGCAAATGAGAACCTCCCCAAAACTGACTAATTTGCATATGGCTTGAGCAAATTTGAGTACATAGCATACCAATCCCACTTCCTAGCACCTAAATTCTGCAATTAGATTTAATACAAATACTTTTAAAACTTATTTTTAGCACATTTAAAATCTCAGGTGTCAGTGCAAGTCTCTTTGGTATGAAGCCATCCTCATTAAATATCTCCCTGGCAACCCAGGACACCTCCAGCCAACCCCCCTGCTCTCCCAGCAGTAAGGTAAACAAATTAAACCATAAACCAATTTCTACAACTGGTTACACAAGGCTAGAGACGGGCTTTCACTGCAGCTGCTGCTGAGAGGATGGAGGTAAATCAACAATTTAAATCCCCCAGAGCAGCGGGACTCCCGGGAGAAACAGCTGATCCATCCTGCTACAGCAGGGGAGGCTTAGCATCCCCAAGCCTCTTATACCGGGCACCTATGGAGGAGCGGATATCAGCACTCGAAGACACAAAATCTACAGTGGAAGCACATGTGCAGGCACTTGAGCAGCAGCTTTCAGGCCAAGCAGCGAATGTAGATGACCTTTAAAACCAGTCACAAAGGGATAATCTTTGGATCATTGAGCTGCTGGAGACAGTCCCTGATCGAATGATAGGGTCATTATTGAAGTGCTGGCTTAAAACAGAATTTGTGCTAACAGAGAGCATTAGGCCACTGTGCTTGGAGAGACCCCATAGACTGGGCCATAAGCAAGAGGGAGGTAACCACCTGAGGGCAGTGGTGATAAAGATCAGAATTATCTACACAAACTTAAAATTTTGTGAGGATTTTGCCAAAAATGTGAAACATTGAAATATGAGGGCGTACCAATCCGTATATTCCAGGACTACTCAGCTGCACTATCAGAAAGGAAGCATCATTTCTCTCCAATCTGTATGGAGTTCTGGAATGATGGATCTTAAAAACACTTGTTTACTGATGAAAACAAGACTCAACACAACCATTGTGTTTCGGCCGTTAGGCCTGCAACAGGAGTCTCGCTCGACGAAGACCGTCTGGGGAACACGCTAAAATGAGCGCAGCGAGGTGTTCCGTGTGGTGGGTCTGTGGCTCAGCCACCGGAGAGCAGCTGATGCATCTGTTGAAGTACATAAGTAATGCCACACTGGGAAAAGACCAAGGGTCCATCGAGCCCAGCATCCTGTCCACGACAGCGGCCAATCCAGGCCAAGGGCACCTGGCAAGCTTCCCAAACGTACAAACATTCTATACATGTTATTTCCGGAATTGTGGATTTTTCCCAAGTCCATTTAGTAGCGATTTATGGACTTGTCCTTTAGGAAACCGTCTAACCCCCTTTTAAACTCTGCCAAGCTAACCGCCTTCACCACGTTCTCCGGCAACGAATTCCAGAGTTTAATTACGTGTTGGGTGAAGAAAGATTTTCTCCGATTTGTTTTAAATTTACTACACTGTAGCTTCATCGCAGTGTAGTAAATTTAAAACAAATTGGAGAAAATGTTTCTTCACCCAACGCGTGAAGAAAAGACCTTTTCCGATGAAGCTGGCTTGTAGACAATTAGATTGTCAGCGTTAAGCATGCCTAATGCTGACAATCTAATCATCTACGAGCCAGCTTCATCGGAAAAGGTCTTTTTAAAGACCCACCTCAGAGATTAACACATTATCCTGCTTATAATCGAAAGAGAAAAACGCCCAAGAGCCGACCTAAATCGGGAGATGGACGTTAATCTCACAAAAACGAGTAAATCCATATAATCGAAAGCAATGTTTCAGTGCGTCCGTGTCGCTCGTACGTGGACGTAAAAACGCCCAAATAAGAGGCGTGTCGGGGGCGTGTTAGGGGCGGTGATACGACGTGGACGGGTACAACGTATAACGAATAGCGAAATGGCTCTGGTTGAGCGGGAAGATGGGCGTAATATGATGGACCCGAAATAAAAGCGACCAGAGCAAGGGGGAAAGCGTCTTTAGACTCATTAGCGATTGTGTGTAGTTGGAGAGTGGCGATATTGTTGGTGGAAGAGCTGAAGTGGTGGTTGCAGAGAGAAAGCCGAGCGTGTTGAGTACCTGTGACGGTCGTCTGTGTGCCCTGCCTCTTTTTGTGTCTTACCCTTTCACCGTTCCTTACTCCTACTCCTTTGCTCTATCGCCCCTTCCCCTCCCCCTCCCCCTCCCCCTCCCCATTCACTCTTCCCACGTGTATACTCTATTCCCTGACCTCCGTTTGTCTCTGTGTGCCTGTACTGTTTGGCGAGTGAGTGGCCAGAGGGGCGTGGTGGCTGGAAGTGACAGATCTGTGTGTGTTGCTTTTTGACTACTAGTCCTAATACTTGCACTGGTGGTGGGGATATGGATGCACTTAATGCACTTGTGGCATTCATGCTACACGAAGAGGCCACCCACCGCAGGAGGTATTCACGGCCCCGAGTGTTTAGGCCCCGCACCACCTTCCTACAACTCACTGACCAGCAGTGTCTAACAAGGTTCAGGTTTGATAGGGCCACCATTCGTCAGCTGTGTGAGCAGCTGAAACCCTACTTCAGCCCCAGACACGTAGGAATAACCCCATCCCTGCCCACCTCAAAATCACTTCCGCTCTCTCTGTCCTGGCCACTGGCAGTTTTCAATCCGTATTAGCTGCTAACACAGGCCTCACCCAGGCTTCTATTTCACACTGTCTCACCCAGTTCCTGGATGCCTTCATAACTCACACCTCACACTACATCACTTTCCCCACCACCCCCAGGCTCTGCACAACAACATGGCCGCCTTCTATGCTGTTGCTAGATTCCCCTCGGTCATCGGTGTGATAGACTGCACACACATAGCCCTCAGACCCCCCCGGGCACACGAAGCCACCTACAGAAATAGGAAGGCATTTCATTCTATGAACATGCAAGTTGTATGTGATGCCCAGGGGGAGATATTAGACGTGTGTGCCAGGTACCCCCGGCTCCAGCCACGATGCCTACATCCTACAGCACTCGGGCATCTTCCGCAGGTTCGAGCAAGGGGAGTTCACTGGTGGATGGCTACTAGGTAAGTGCAACATGCATGTACCACCCATACTAGACCTCCTCCACTGGGCAACCCTCCGCCCTGGCTTCCTCCACCACAACCCACTATCCAAATCCCCCCCGCCCCCCCTGTACCTGCTCCAAGCGATACACACTCATCTATCTCATTCTGCTTTTCTGCAAAGGTGACCGAGGCTACCCGCAGAGGACATGGCTTATGACCCCCCTGATCCACCCACAACCAGGGCCAGAAGAAACCTACAACAGGAAACATCGCAGCACCCGGGGGATCATTGAGCGCACCTTTGGTTTATTGAAAAACCGCTTCCGCTGTCTGGACCGGTCTGGAGGAGAGCTGCTCTACAGTCCAGAAAAGGTGGCCAAGATCTTTGTGGCGTGCTGTATGTTACACAATTTGGCCCAGCGCAGAGGACAGCCTCTCCCAGAGGAGCCACAGCCACCACCAGAAGAGGCCCCAGATGAGCTGGAAGAGGAGCCCCCTCCACCCCCAGCCCACAGAGCAGAGCTCAATGCCTACCAGCTTGGTGTAAGAGCAAGACAAAGACTCATTGAAACAAGTTTTAGGTGAATGTAAGTGAGCATTTATTATTTACATACAGTGCATATGTGTTTGGTCAACCCCACCACCACCACCACCACCCCCCTCCCTCCCACACCCACCCCCCTCCCACCAACCCTCACCCTACAGCATGTCCCATCATTTTCCCCTTCCCTTCCCCCGTCCCCTCCTACCCCTCCCACGCCCTTCCTTTGCAGCTGGTGCTGCACGGGAAGTCTCTTCCCCCTCTTCGGAGCTGCTGCTCCCAGTGTCCTCCTCCCTATCCCCACGGCAGCCTGCGGCTTCGGCTGCACCGTGGAAATCGGGCCACCTTCTTGGTTGTAGTGGTCTGGCCACAGGACCCAGATGGGAGCAGCAGGAGTGGGTGCAGAGGCTGAGGAGCGCAATGCCCACCTCTTAGCTGGTGGTGGTTGCTGGTGGTCAGTGGAGGAGGAGGTTGATGGCAGGGGCTGCTCCAGCAGCACGGGGGCTGGAGTAGGCGCGGTGCCCTGAGGGTGCAGGTGTTGGATGCTCTGCTCCAGCCGTCTCAGTTGCTGGAGCACCTCCTGGTGGCCTTCACGTTGCGCCTGGAGGAGTTCTTGGTGTGCTCGCTGCTGTGCCTCCAGTGCTTGGCGCTGCAGCTCCAGTTTCTGCTGGCGGTACTCCTCCAAGCGCACGTTGTGGCGGAGTAGTTCCGTGGCCAGCCGCAGGAGTTGCCTCCTTTGGGCGGATGGCCTCTGGCGGGGAGCTGGGCCCTCCTCCTCCTCACCAAAGTCCTCCGGTGCTGGAGGTGCGGCCTCTGCTGGTGCAGGTGGTGGTGGTGGTGGTGGCAGAGCCTGGACAGCTGGTGCAGGTGGTGGTGGTGGTGGTGGTGGCAGAGGCTGGACAGCCGGTGCAGGTGGTGGTGGTGGTGCTGGCAGAGGCTGGACAGCCGGTGCAGGTGGTGGTGGTGCTGGCAGAGGCTGGACAGCCGGTGCAGGTGGTGGTGGTGGTGCTGGCAGAGGCTGGACAGCTGGTGGTGGTAGAGGCTGGACAGCTGGTGCAGGTGGTGGTGGACGCGGAGGATGCACAGCTGGTGCAGGTGGTGGCGGCTGGACTGCTGGTGCTGCAGGCTGTGGAGGTTGAGGCTGGACAGATGGTGTAGGGCGTTGGCCTTGCAGGCCACTAGGGCCAGCCTCCTCTGAGTCTTCACCTGTATAGCACAAGAGTGAGGAATAGTGTTGGTGCAAATAACCCACTTTTGTCTTTCAGCATTCATATACATTGGTATGTCCCCCAACCTGATGACCCAGCAAAGAGATGGTGAGGAGAAATGGAATTGACACGGGTACGAAAGAGAGAGGCCCGCAGGCAGCTGGGTAGAGGTGGTGGATGAGCAGCCAAGAGAAGGACACCACTCACAACGTTGTGCACAAGCTGTTAGTTGTATAATTGTTAAATTGAACAACATTGCAGCATGTGTTGTGTTACTACTGACTTGCTAAACTGCATAGAACTGCTTTATGACCCCCATTACAGGCTCCTTCAGTTGAATGCATGTGGCCCACACTCAGTAGAGCACAGAGGTCACAGGAGGAACTAGGCACAGTTTGGTAATGGGAAAATAGGAGGAGTAGTAGGGAAGGACGGCCCCCAGAGTTCTGCCACAGTAGTAACCTACACACACCCATAGGAGCCAACTGGAAAGTAGTATTGGGGGTGCTAAGCCCAGTGACCAACACTCCTCCCTGCACAGCTACATGATCTTTCCTCAATATTGGGGGTGCTCTCACACACACACAGCACCCACCCTGTCTGCTTGCTCCTATAACACACATGACCACTACCACTACTCAAATAGAGCTTACAATTAATTCTATAAATATGGGCACACAGGACAAGTAAGAGGAAACCCAATGACAACGATAGGGATAGGGAGTAAGGGTAGAGAGCTAGTGAGTAGGGGTTACCAGGTCACAACAGCATCATAAAGGTGGCCTGTTAATATACAGAAAGACAGCCAGAGATACTCCCCCCCCATCCCCACCCACACCCACACCCACCTCCCTCCTCCTGCCCCCCACTCCTCACCTCCCTCCCCCCTGACCCCAACTTCTATAACACAAGTGTACTGCAGCACAACAGATACCCCAACTGCATAATGAAACACCTACCTGAGTCCTCAGCCTGGCCCGAGGTGTCCATGGAGCCAATCCCGTGGATGCCCTCCTGGGGTAGGAGGGAGTACACCATCAGCTCCATTGGTGTAAGATTGGCAGTGTCATTGCCTGGGGGATTGGCCCCTGCCTTCCTGCGAACATCCCTCCTCAGCTTCCGCCACTTCCTCTTGCAGTCCTCCACGTCTCTCCCAGCATGGAAGACAGCATTCAGGCTGTCCCGTACTGCCTCCCATTCCCGCTGCTTTACTGTTGCTGCCAGCCTCTGCCCTGTGGGAGCAAACAGACTCCGGTGCCGCTGTACAATTTCTTGTACCAGGAGCTCCACCTCTGCCTCGAGAAAATTACCCTTCCGGGTCGGCGGCATGCGTGGTGGCATTGTACCAATGGTGTTTTCGAAAATACGGAGTGGGCGTTTATATAGGCGCCAAGAACGCCCATTGAGACGGGGGAATAGGCGTTTCTGATTTGGGCGCTACTTTTTCAATTA
The DNA here is from genome assembly GCF_901765095.1 of Microcaecilia unicolor. Lineage (NCBI taxonomy): Eukaryota > Metazoa > Chordata > Amphibia > Gymnophiona > Siphonopidae > Microcaecilia > Microcaecilia unicolor. Next base: position 71,812,965 of record NC_044035.1, on the reverse strand, counting down.
TACACATAATTCCTAAGCGTGCCCAGCTCAGATAGCGATTAGGAACACATGCTTTCGATTATGAGTAGATAAGTATGGGCGTCTCCACCTGCCTTCCCTTTCTTCATTGCCATTTTACCTGCCATTTCCTGCACTGAGACCTTGCCGGTTGTTCGTAATAATCATTTACAGGGTTTTACCCTCACTTAGCATGCTTGGGTACACCTGTGTATTTAGGGGGGGGGGGGGTATAATTGTTGGCCCTCAGCCACCACGCCTTCCGTTTCCTGTCTTCCACATCGCCTGATGCTCCCTTCCTTTCTCCCATTCTCTCTGCCTGGTTGTAGCAGGCAGTGTGTGGGGGCCACGAATTTGCTACACTCACCCCAAATCAAGCACCCCTCGGTAAGGGTCATTTCAATCAGGGAGATGTGCAGCTAATGTTCCAGAAGATAAAAGGCGCACTACACAGTCTTGAAACAGACGTTCATGGTAAGCTCTCGTTTGTCTGCCACCTCTTCTCTTTGTGCTCATAGTCAAGGAGTGTGCATTCACTGTATGTATGTAGTCTGGAGTCAGATGTTAGGTAGCTCTGTTTTCACCAGGTTCCTGTGCACTGTACTGTGGGGTTGGCAGGTCCTCAGTGGTGTGGGCCAGCTGTTGGAGGTGCTGTATTGGTTCCCGGTAGCTTCCATCTTCCTTGTTTATGTGGTGTACCCCAGTCCCCATTTATGAAGTGGCCACCCATTCTCAAGGTCCATAGGCGGGGGAGGGGAGAATGATTAATGCAATGGATGTGTATAGCACTTTATGCAACACCTTCCTAAATTGCTCCATAGGTAGTAGGGTAGGGAACATGCACATTACATTGTTTTTAATCGGTAGCCTGGACAAAATGATCGAGGTGGCTACAGGTAGTGCCACTGAGGCCTATGACGTGGTGGTGAGGGAAAGGGGTGTGTGTACAGGTACCAACCCAAAGTAACTGGTGGTGGATAAAGCCTGGTGGCTGCTGTGGCCTAGTGGTTAGAGCACCAGCCTTATAATCATAAGGTTGCTGGTTCAAATCCCACCTAAGGCAAGTCACTTCAGAGACAAAGTTGGACACAAACCCAGAATACTTGAATGTAACACACCTTGGTTCACTACTGGAGAAAGTGTGATCACACCTGCAAATAATGAGCACCATTGTTATTTGTGCCCTTCCCTAACACAAGTATTACATTGCAACTGTGATGAAGTAACCATCCATCTATTGGGTTTCCCATTGTTTCCCTTTTGCTCCTCAGCATTATATACCATAGCTGATGTATTCAATGTGAAAATATGAGCCAGCTGTTTGTAGGTCCTTCTTGGCCCCCCCCCCCCCACCCCACCAATGTGGCTTGTGGGTAAAGATATGTGTCCATCAGACAGCAAACACTGTGTATGTGGTACCTGGAGTTATGTGGAAGTGTGTACCTGGCAGATCACACGTGGTACACTATTAATCTCTTATTGATGGCACTCTGTAATGTGGGTCAGTATGGTGGAGGGGAGGGAGGGAGGAAGGGAGAGAGAGATGCTGGCTGGCCATTTTTATTAATGAACACAAATATCCATCCAGCCTCCCCGGCCCAACCCCCCTGCACATATGGGCCATGCAGGTTGGAATGAACAGGTGGCGTTCTGTCTGGCCAACATTCTCAGACATACATCACCTTCTCATTCACACAGCACATTTAATGCTATGCATATTGCTGCCTCCTTCCTCTCAACTCAACAGCACCATTTGGTGATATGTAATGCACAAGGGAGACAAACACACACACACACACACACCCTGATAGTTATATTATAACAAAAATTTATTTGCCCCCCATCCCCACCCCCACCCCTACAAAATAACCCCAACAATGCCCTCCTCCCCCCCACAACTCCCCACACACCCCAACAATTCCCTCCCCCACCCCCCACAGAACCCCCAACATTTCCCTCCCCCCACACACACAACCCCAACATTTCCCTCCCCCCACACACACAACCCCAACAATTCCCTCCCTCCCTCCCCCCACACACACAACACCAACAGGCCCCCCTATTTAAATTAAGGGCGGCCACGCCCTCTTAGTAAGGCCCTCTGTAGCAGGGCAATGAGCAGCCCCAGCAGTACCCTTAGTGGGCCCTGGAGCTGCTCATTGCCCTGCCGTAGGGCTGTCACCTCCTGCAGCAGCTGGTGCTGGCCAACTATAATCTGCTGCTGGCCATCTACCAGCTGCTGCAGGAGGCGCACTACAGTCGCTGGCCCAAAGGCTGGAGGTGGGCCAGGGGACATGGATGATGGCCCAGGGGATGGAGGTGGGCCAGGGGACACAGAAGCTGGCCCAGGGGATGGAGGTGGGCCAGGGGACACAGAAGCTGGCCCAGGGGATGGAGGTGGGCCAGGGGACACAGAAGCTGGCCCAGGGGATGGAGGTGGGCCAGGGGACACAGAAGCTGGCCCAGGGGATGGAGGTGGGCCAGGCGATGGTACTGCAGGTGGGGAGGGGTCCTCATGCAGGTCTATAATGAGGACTCCCTCCTCCGAGTCCTCCTCCTCCTCTTCTTGCTGGTGGCCCGCCTCCTGGCCTGGCTCCTGCTCCTCCTCTTCCTCCATGTGCCCCTCCTCCTGCTCTTCCTGCTCCTCCTCCTCCTCCTGCTCCTCCTCCTCCTCCTCCTCCTGGAGGTGGTGGCCCTCCTCATCTTCCCGCTCGGCTTCCTGCTGGTGGAGCCCTGTGTATGTAAAAGGAGTGTGATTGAGATCAGTGCATACAACATGGCTTGCATAGTGCAGTAGCTGGGTGGCGTGAGGCAGGGGATGGGGCAGGGTGTGGTAAGGCGTAGCCTATGCCCATGGGGAATGAGCTGCATCAGATGAAATGACACAGAACCCTGGACCCTCCTCTGATACACACCACGCAGGACATGTTGCCATACCAAATTCATTGCTGACCAGCATGTTTGCATTGTGAGATGCAACGAGGGGTTGATGGGCAGTTGTTGTAGGAGTTATTGGGGGGGGGGGGGCAGTGGGAAGGGTGTTGAGCACAATTCTTTTATGTGAGTTAGGCCATAACATGCAGTAAAAGTAGGGCCTCAGGCAACTGTACCAGGACACACTAATCAGCCACCACAGTAAGGGGAATAGTAAAGTGTGGCATATCATCTCATTCATCTCGGGGGGGATGGTCGGACGTTGCAAGCACGCTCATGGGAGAACCCCTGCAACCTGCATCCTTGATCTGGGACAGATATGGTATTACTAGGTGGCTATTAGGCACATGGGAAGTGATATTGTACAACACATTTGCTTTATTCATGAAATGTATGTAGTAATCTGTACAGGTGTCCTGTTTTTGAATACTTACGGCGAGCCCTGAGGTGCCTTCGCACCGCCCGAATGACGTCGGGCCTCTCCCGCCTCACCCTGCGGAACCGCCTCCGCAGGGACTCGAGGTCCCGGTGGACTCCAAAGCGTCTGTAAGATATAAGTTTGGAGAGCAGGGGTCAGGGGTGTTGGTCCTTTTTGTCCCCTGCACACATTCATTTGCTATTCACATACCAGAGAGAGAGGGTCTACAGTGTTGGGGGGGGGGGGCACCTCCATTGGTAGTGAATCATAGGAGCCACCTTTTTTCCATTTTGGGGGGTGGACCCCCAGTGGAGATGACCCCTCCCTCCATACATATTTGATATTGGGGGGTGGGGTGGTGAAGCACCCACAGCAGCCACCGAGTTGGTTCCTATGCAGATGATGCCAGAGAGGTGGCCATGAGGCCAGACAGTACCGTTTGTATACATTATAATGTATGCTTGTTAAACTACTTTATATGTGTTATCATGACCATGTTATAAAGTATGGTATAGGTTTCATTGGTCTCATGCTTCCACTATTCAGAGGCTCCAAAGAGGGGTTGGAAAATGTGGCCTTCACATAACTAACGAAATTGTCACATAACACTAATAGAATAGTCACATACCTAACCTAACGAAATACATTCTTGTAGGGATGTGGGAATGGTAGTCGTTTCAATAACATACAAATTATTGGTGATTGTGCATGTTCCTATATTACTCATGATCCTTGCATGGACACTCCAGTTACTGCTGGTAACATTGATGACGGAGCTGTTATATGTGTAGGTACAGGAGGGGAGGGGGGTTGGGCCATAACCTTACCTCTCTAATCTTTCCCGGATGCGGGACCAGGCTCGCATGGCCTGCAGCCTGGGGGGCAGGTGGTGGTGCTGGATGAAAAGGCGATGGCGGTGCCTTAGGCAGAGCCGGACAAGCAGCAGGCTCTCCTCTTCTCCAAAATTTGGCTCCCTGCGTTGTGCCATTTTTCCACGTGTTGGAAAAGAAGTGCCTTATATAGACGACCTTGCGTGAGGGACGTCGTTTCATGCACAGCTCCATATATGGATGACCATTCCATATATGGCCCCTATCAGCACGTGGACGCCCTCTTAAGCATAGACGTCTTTGACGTGCACATGCCTGCAGGAGTGTGAAACGTGCCTTCTATAGATGAGTATGACGCACCCCACCCGACCCTTTTCACATATACACAATATACATTTACTGCATGTTCAGTAGGTGTACAGTGCATGCAGATCCGCACATTTAGATGGGCACATATGATGAATGTATGGGTGGAGCAGCATGATATGTCTGTAGTTGACACATATATGCGTTCGTCATATATTTCCGTACCTGGATGGCCTGAACAACATGTACTGTACTTGCGATACACCTATGTACATTATTTTACACACCACGTGATTTGGTCGTTTGCACCTGCAATAGTCGACCGTGTTAGGGCGCCCAATTTAGTCACGCTTATGCGCTCGTCATTTGATTGTTTTCTTACAGGGATAATCGATTGTCGAAAAACGCCCACACTATTTTTCCATTATACAGGTCTATTTTTGGACGTTATCGTAAGAACGCCCTAATTCGTACTTGGACGATCTTTCCATTTTGCCCCTCCATGTGTCTTTCAAAGGATGCATCAGCTGTTCTCTGGTGGCTGAGCCACAGACCCACCACACGGAACACCTCGCCGCACACATTTTAGCGTGTTCCCCAGATGGTTTCCATTGAGCGAAACTCCTGATGCAGGCCTAACGGCCGAAACACAACGGTTGTGTCAAGTCTTGTTTTCATCAATAAACAAGTGTTTTTAAGATCCATCTCTCCAGGTTTTGTATTTCCGTGGTCAAACATCCCACTTTCTTCTACACCTGTGTTCTCCCATGGGGCGTTCGAGTTCTCCGCTTGATGGCGGATTTTTTGGAGCTCTGGAACTACAGGCATACTTCATGCTGCAATACCCAGCAGCACTAAAGATAAACAAAAAAAGGACAATGGCACAGCTTTAATGACCCGCTGGATGCGCAGCAAGGTCTTAGAGAACTCAAAAGTTGCAATAAATCAGTCAAGTGACTGAACTGTAATAATTTTCAGTGTTTTGGTTGGTAAGCTTATTAGATTACTACCTGCAACACTACAGGTTGTTCTTACTCTGGGAAATGCTTACTCACTGACCTTAAGGTAAAGATGGGGGTGCGGGAATCTGTGCATCTTAGTGATCTCTTAATATTTCCTTACAGCATCAGTGGGGAAATATACAGGGGTGCATGGAGGGAAATTATTAGTTGGTGGGGCGAAGGTGGGGTAGGTGAAAGGGAAGGAGGGGTAGGAGGGAGTAGGGAGGGAGGGAAGCGAAAGAGGGCTGTATGGGGGTTTACAGGCTTCCCTTTTTTTGTATCAAGATGTATCACAAATGAGTGTGCAGAAAAGTAGGAATGAAACCAGTTGGGTGCCAACTCTCTTACACCAGAATCTTTCAAACGAGTGAGTAATATATTGTGGTTAGCTAGGATCAGGTTGGATCAATAGCACTCCAGACCAGCATCTAGAAAACAGATAATGCTATTAACCATATAATCCAGGCTGTTTCAGTGCTGTGACCCTCACGAAAGCCTGATTGGTAAGGATGAAAAGAATTATTGGATTCCCAAAAATCGAGTAATTGAGACAAAACTGCTTTTTCACTGAGTTTCAAAAGAAGAGGGAAGTTGGCAATAGGGCAAAGGTTTGAACAAATGTTTGGGTCCAGTCCAGTTCTTTTTCAAAATGGGTCTAAGAACACATTGTTTTCAATGTACAGGGGCTATTTCCTCAGTCAGGCTGGTTTTTACCAATTCCATGAAAATTGATGATAGCAAAGAAATAAATTGCTTCACCAACCAAGCAGGAGCACTATCAAAGGGGGATCCTGAAGGGTGAACAGAAGAGACAGCTTCTCAAACCCTGTAGCAGACAAAGGAGTGAAAGAAGAAAAAACGTTATTCTGAGCTGAGGAGGTAAGGGGGGGGGGGGGGGGGGGGGGGGGGGGGAAAGATGTAAAGGAAAAAACATGTGAGACTCTAAGAAAGAGATGTCTTGCAAAGCGGCCAGTTTGACCATAAGGAAAAAGAGTAATGTTCAGGAGAGAAGGAAAATACAAAAGAAGATTTAGTATTGTATAACTTCTCGACCTCTAGAAAAAGTTGTTTTGAATAATTGCCATGCTCAGAAATACATTTAGAAATAAATTAATGTTTTGAAGATAGCAACTGATTTTTAGAATTGGTCAGTAACTGTCTACAGTTTTATTGAATGGTGTGGCTACACGCTGTCATCCACTGGAGTGCGGTTTTGTTTTTGAAGTTGCCTGTATGCTGTTTTTTTCATCTGCAATTGTGCCTTAGTTTTTTGACCATTTATCATATTGGGCAACTAAGGCATATAATTACTCTATTGCTGTGTAACAACACATTTTCATAGAGCCCCTGACACAGCCCTTGTGGGCGAAACACAGCCTTTGTTGGGCATTTTTTTATTGAGGTGTTTACCTTATCAGTGGAAACAGTGCATGCAAATCTCTCTAATGAATATGCATTGTGGATATCCTGAAAACCTGACTGGCTGGGGTGCCTCCAGGACCAAGTTTAGGAACCACTGATCTAAACAATATTTATCCATTCAGGGTATAACCCAGCACTGGAGAACAAAACCAAGAATATTTTAATTCCTTTGTTTTGCTCCATGATGTGACCACACCTCCAATATTGTGTGCAATTTTGGTCACCGCATCTCAAAAAGGATATAGTGGAATTAGAAAAGGTACAGAGAAGGGTGATGAAAATGATAAGGGGGGTGGCACAACTTCCCTATGGGGAAAGGCTAAAAAGGTTAGAGCTGTTCAGCTTGGAGAAGAGATGACTGAGGGGAGATATAGAGGTCTATAAAATACTGAGTGGAGTGGAATAGGTAGAGGTGAATTGCTTGCTTACTCTTTTCAAAAATATAAGGAACAGGGGGACATGCAATGAAGCTACTATATAGTAAATTTAAAACAAATTGTAGAAACTATATCTTCACTCAATGTGTAATTAAACTCTGGAATTCATTGTCCCGTTATGGCAAAGCTTATGTCCTTATGCTCTTATCCCCATGGTCATGCAACTCCCCCTCTCTTCCTTTCACCTCACTCTTGGTCCAGATTTCCCCCCCCCTCTCATTCCCCCCTGTAGCCCAGCATATCTCCCTCCCTCTCTTCCCTTTATCCCACTGTGGTCCAGCATCACTTCCTCTATTCCATTCTCCAACATGGTCCAGCATATCCCCCTCTTCCCACTTCTTCTATATGGTCCAGCATTGCCCCCTCTCTCCTCCTCTCCCTCCAAGGTCTAGCAACTCTCCTCTCCCCCCCTCCACACCATTGGCTGCCATCTTCCTCTCTCTTCAATTTCCCCTCCCATGCTCTAGTGATTTCACTCTCTTTAAACTCCCAGGGCCATTGCAGCTCCTTCATGATAGCTACAACAGCATTAGCAATAACAGACTGATTGCACAGTCATGGAGACTTAGCATGCAATCACTCTGCAAGACTCTGCCAGCCCCGCTCCTACAACAGCAGAGGGAGTGGGGCTGGCAGATCCTTGTAGAGCACGTGAGTGCCAAGGCTCTGCAGCCAGATAATCACTCCTTTTATTGCTAATACCGTTGAAGCCATGCTGAAAGAGCTGCAACAGCTCCTGAAGTTTCAGGAGTGCAATGAGAGACATATGCTTGAAAAAAAGTAGTTTCCATTGTCAGTTTCACCCTCTGCCAGCAGCTAGCCTGGCCATATAAAAACTTGCCAGGCCAGCTGAAATCCAGCCAGCTGGCAACCCTAGCAGGGCAGCCTTCTCCTTTATTAGCTGGTGACATACTGAGGTGTTGGAGAGAGGAACAGTGCAGCATAGTCAAGCCAGTGATGGTTGCCAAATTTCCAGGAGTAGAGGAGATATTGTTGCTTCAGAAACTCTGAGAGCAGCCTGCTCCTGAGCTCTGCAGCCCAAGGAGCAAGAAAGGAGGAACTGGCTACTCACTGGGTCCAGCCAACTCAAGAAACCAGGTATCCCTGAAATCATCCAGATACCAAAAGACTTAATAAAAAAAATCAATTTGGACCCTCATTATTTTGGGATTTTTGTTTTGAGGAGTTTTACTCCTACTGTTCCGTGTTTTATTTATTTTTGCAAATCCCAGCCTTGAGTTTAGGGACTTTGTATCAGGCCCTGATGTACAAAGGCAGCTATAAAATATGGCTGCCTCTCTAAAATTTAGCAATTCGCTAACTGCCAGCGCACAAAGGGGATCTCATGCAAATGAGCTGCATGGATCCCGCTTTGTGCATCTTTGCTGTTTGCGAATTCGAGCTGTGAAATCCATTTATCCTGGTGGCCCAGTGGACCTTGACCACCCCCAATCTTTTTTAAAGCTTTCCCTGGTGGTCTAGTGGACCACGACTGCCCCCCCCCCGTGACCCCGGAACCTTTTTAAAAAATGTTCCCTGGTGGTCCAGTAGACCAAACCCCTTCCCCTGCGCAGGACCAAATCCCTTCCCCTGCACAGGCACACACCCCTTCCTCCCTCCCTCCCTCCCGCACCCAACCCACACCACCGCCCCTCCCTGTACCTTTACAATGAGGTGGAGGTAGGAGGGCAGGAGCAATGGCTTCTCCCTCCTGCCTCGGTCCTGCCCGGAACAAAATGGCGGCACCCAGGCCCTGCCCCGTGCAGGACCCATATAACTACCCTGATAAACAGCCTTTTTGCTGTTCTAACTTTATTTGGGTAGTTACCCAGTGATAGCTAAAATTGCTGTAATTGGGTAACCTCCAGCTCCACCTAGATTCTGCCCCCAACCACTCTGAAGCATTCTGAGCAGATATTCAGTGGTACTAGCCAGTTAAGTAAAGCTGAATATTTGAGCAGAACCTGGTAAATGTGAGTTAACTGGGTAGAAGCCACTCCTACCCAGTCAACTCATGCTGAATATTAGTCCCTTTATATTTAATTCATCAGTTAATGATTCTGATGGGAGAGTAACCTATACAACCCTGTGTTGCATGTTGCTCAGTTTATCTATTTCTTTGTGGATACAGATCTATGCCAGTTTAAATTATTTTAAAGCTCATGCTTTAAAGTGTCATATAAAGGTGAAGGGTTACTATAGTATTCTGCTGTGGATGCTGGTTATTGACTATGGTAGGGGAACTGCTACTGTCCAGAGAAGGGGTCAAAACCTAGAGTCACATACCCAAAGCTTACCAATCTTTTACTTTCCATCAGTCCTCGAACCCTGAATCTAGGCCCTGGTGTACAGATTTCAAGAAGGAGCCAGGGGCCTGAAGGTCTACCAGTGTCCAGCTACAGCCAAAGAGGTGCTGTTGGGAGGCAGACCAGGGCCCTGGGGGTTGCACTGATGAATGCCCTTTAAGTTTTAAACAGAAGAGAACAGGACCTTAAATTCTAGTTTGTAATGTGGAAGCGTATGTGCACTTTGATAATTGTGGTAATACATGTTAATTGGTGATTTAACAAGGGGAACAGACTTCTAGGAAAATGGGCCTGAATTGCAGAATGGCTGGATCCTGGGTGGGAGCTGGGATAGCGCTAACATGATGCTGAAAATAAACCTTATCTAAAATTAAACCTGGAAGGCACCCTTCTTGCTTATCTTGTGAAGGAAAAGGAAGCCTATAACAGGGGAGGGGAGGGGAGGGATGCTTTTACCAGTTCATTGTATTGTGTGTAGCATTTGACTGATGAAAAGTGGACAGGATGACAAATATCCTTCTGGCCTTGACTGGATCGGATAGAGACATTTATTTCAAACTGATTCAGTGAAGCAGCCATCTAAAAGTTTCTCTAGGAGTTATTTATTGTACTCAAGTTTAAATGCTCAAAGTTGGAAGGAGAAACGCAAGCCTATCAAATCTATGAGGTATAGGTGTGGATATTTCTGGGACAGCTGCCAGCTCTAAGTAATGGAATGCACCAACTGCCCCACCCCCACTTACAGTTTAGGAGCATGTTGTGCAAAAATAGTTTCCTTCTCCAGGGTAGTAAAGAAAAAGGATGTGTCTATGCTTCAAACAATCCCTAGAACAAACCTGTCTTGTTTTTCTCATGACAGAGTCGCACTGAATGCAACATAAATGAACAAAGAACACAGGAGGGTTAACACAAGCTGTAGCTCAATGCTTGGAGGCTATTCTCGGGAGCCTCCTGAGTCAGAATTGTGCCCTGTGCAACACTCTCCCCAGCACCCCCCACCCCACCCACTGCATCACAGCCATCACAGGGGAGACAATAGATGGGAAGCAATTTTTGTACCCTGTCTCTTTTGCGCCCTGTGTAGCCACACCTTTCACACAGCCCTCAGGACAGCCCTGGCTATTGTAGGCTTTTGTTGTGCTATAGAATTATGGAGTAACCTAATGATTAGAGCAGTGGGTTGAGAACTAGGGAAACCATGTTTGAATCCCACTGTGACTCTTTTGGGCTCATTTTCGAAAGAGAAGGATGCCCATTTTTCGACATAAATTGGAAGATGGACGTCCTTCTCCCAGGGTCAACCAAATCGATATAATCGAAAGCCGATTTTGGACGTCCCCAACTGCACTCCGTCGCAGGGACAGACAAATTTCAAGGGGGCGTGTTGGAGGCGTAGCGAAGGTGGGACTTGGGCGTGTCTAATACTTGGGCGTCCTTGACCCATAATCGAAAAAAAGAAGGACGTCCCTGACGAACATTTGGACGTTTTCATCCGGACCTGTTTTTCTTATGACTAAGGCACAAAAAGCTGCCTGAACTGACCAGATGACCACTGGAGAGAATCAGGGATGACCTCCCGTTACTCCCCCATTGGTCACTAACCCCCTCCCACCCTCAAAAAACATCTATAAAAATATGTTGTGCCAGCCTCTATGCCAGCCTCAGATGTCATACTCAGGTCCATGCCAGCAGTATGCAGGCTCCTGGAGCAGTTTTAGTGGGTAAGTACACATCAGACAAGCGGACCCAGGCCCATCCCCCCTGCCTGTTACGTTTGTGGAGGAAACAGCGAGCCCTCCAAAACCCACCACAAACCCACTGTACCCATATCTAGGTGCCCCCTTCACCCGTAAGGGCTATGGTAGTGGTGTACAGTTGTGGGTGGTGGGTTTTGGGGGGCTCAGCACACAAGGTAAGGGAGCTATGTACCTGGGAACAATTTATGAAGTCCACTGCAGTGCCCCCTTGGGTGCCCGGTTAGTGTCCTGGCATGTCAGGGAGACCAGTGCATTACAAATGCTGGCTCCTCCCATGATCAAATGGCTTGGATTTGGTCGTTTCTGAGATGGATGTCCTTGGTTTCGAAAATCGCTGAAAATCAGAAATGACCATGTCAGGGGATGTCCATCTCTAAGGATGACCGAATTTAAGGATTTGGACATCCCTGATGGTATTTTTGAAACAAAAGATGGACGTCCATCTTGTTTCGAAAATACAGGTTTCTCCGCCCCTGGATCGGGACTTTTTGCAAGGACGTCCAAATCAAAACGTGGACGTCCCTTTCGAAAATGCCCTTCCACATGATCTTGGGCAAATCACAACCTTCCATTGCATCAGGTACAATCTTAAATTGTAAGCTCTCTGGGGACAGGAAAGTATCTACTGTACCTTAATGTAACTCACATTGAGCTACAATTGAAAAAGGTATAAGCAAACTCTCTGCCCTGTGGGTCTCATGTCACAAACTGAGGAGCGGAGATGTTATTTTTTCAAATAAGTCAAATTACAGGAAAATAACTGAATGCTCAATGTTCCTCTACTCCCACTAACACCACAGAGAAAATGAAGGAAGGGTTAGAGGAAGAGGTTACAGACATGCCAAGGACAGGAGACACAGGAAGCTGGCACAAGTACTCTTACTATTTCCAGAATAAATCTTTGTCTTTTCAGAAACACTATGCACCACTTAGACTCATGTGACAACAAACATTTTAAGTTGAAAGTAATAAAAGGAACCACTTAACTCATGATTGTCAGCAAGAGACAATGCAGTTAGCTGGGTCACAGTTGCAGTAATGAATGAACCTCTAAAATGCTATTAGAATCATGAGGAATGTAGGTCTATTCACATCTGAACTGGATTCTCTTTGATAACTAAAAATGCGAAATGCCGTACAGTGACTCTGTTGAAATCAGAGGAAAGCTGCTGCTGTTTTTGCTCAGGCTGTAGATCTAGGATTTGGGAGCTGCTGCAATGCACTACATTGTCATCAATTTCTGTTGAGGTCTGCAGACAAAGCCTTACTATCAGAGATAAATTAGAACACAAGGGGTAATTCTATAAAGAGCTACCCAGATTTAGGTGGCAAGAAAGTGATAAATGCTGGTATTCTAATCATGTGTATTCACACATTCATGCATAAATGACCAATTTCCAGTTTTGCATTATTCTGTAAGTTTGCATCAGTAGTCAATGGCACATACTTTGAAGGTGCCAATCACATGGGCAGAGTTTGGGTGATGCATGGGCAGGGCACACAATAATATGTATATGTTATAAAATACTGTAATATGCATATGTTATTTTAACAATCTAGGCATGAGCATTAAAAAAAAGCTGTATGGCTGGTGTAAATCAAGATAGGTATGTTTCTGACTTATTACGATACTTATTCTGGCCTCTATAAGGTGTTAACTTTGGCCCTGTATATCCGGATAGGTAAACCTGTGGCTGTACTGAAACTGTTTTCCTACCAATAAGGAAGACTCCAAATCTTTTATCCAAATTCACATTTAATATAATTGATGACAAATAAATAAATCAAATAGGACACTTGTAAACAGAATTAATCTGGATTAGGATGCTGTTCATATAGAATAAGTCTGTGTCTGTAACTTAATCCTCTCCCAGAGATAAGAATTGTCAATAACTGATAATGAGGTACTCACAGACCATCACCAGTAGATAGCAGTTACAGCAGAAGCTTGTAGCTCACAATCAACAGCAGAAGGGAACAGTAACAGCAGCAACAGCCAACAGATGAAAAATCACTATGGCTTTCTATATTTGAAAGGAATACTAAGCCATGGAAACAGGAAACTGGGCTTGATGGACCATTGGTCTGTCCCTGTATGGTAACGTTTATGTTCTTATGTTCTTATCCCCATGGTCAAGCAACTTCCCCTCTCTTCCTTTCATCTCACTCATGGTCCAGTATCTTCCCCCCTCCCACTGAGGTGCTGTCTCAATATGGAGTGTTCAGGCACTCTACAGATTGGATTAATTCATAAGAGTTAGCTCTGGAGTGGAAAAAAGTCCACAAAGTTCATTTCTCTTTATGGGGTATGAGGAGCACCACTTCAGTGATTGGTGGAATGAAAGTCTTCACTTCCAACTTGCAGACTTTACCATCCTGATTAGGAAAGGTCTTGATTACATGTCCCAAAGGCCAACTACTGTACTGGGCTTCACAGTCTTTAAATAGGACAAGGTCTACTTCTTGGATGTTAGGCTTGCTGGATTGCCATTTGCTTCAATACTGTAGAATTGGAAGGTACCCTTGCTTTCAAAGATTCCAAAAAGCATTCCAAGATTCTGGACTTGTTTCCAGTGATGCTTGTAAAAACATCTTCGCTGTTAAACTCCTCTTGTGAAGTAGGAATCCTTTCTGTCTTTTGCGTCAGGAGCATGGTTGGTGTTAAAATCCATGGTAGTGCTAAGTTGTTGTTGATTTCCAGATCCGCATCTCTAATGGCACTTTGGTGATAGGTGTCTACTTGAATGTCCGTTTCACTTGTTATCATTGCCACTATCTCTGTGCTTCACACATTCTAAGTGTGGGATGGTGTGATTGGACTGTTCAAAAGTCTTTAGGAAATTTTTCCATTTTTCCAATTCCTATTTCATTTGTGGTAGTAGTGGGTCATCCCACCCATCAGTACTTTGGGAAGTTCACTTAATAAGGATCTCCCTTGGATGGTAACTGGAGCCACAAGCCCCAGTGGATCTCATAGACTGACTGTGGAGAAGACACCTCAACAGGTATAGGGCTTCTCTTGGGTCGAGTCTTGGAAGGTAAAGACATTTCTTTTTTGGTCCCAGTGCAACCCAAGACTTCGCTGAAGTGGAGATGGATCTACTCTTAGATCTAATCTTTTGCATGGTCCTCTGTAAGAAATGCTTTCATCACTTGTGCACTCTTTGAGGTGATTTTGTGAAGTCTTAGATTAGTATCTCCTAGCATTGCTTGTGTTATCTGTAACAAGTCAATAGCTTTCTTTGTGGTAGATAAGGACTTCAACCCATCATCTATGTAAAAGTCTCTTTCTACACAGTGTTTTGCATCTGTGCCATACTCTTTTTCTCATTCTTGGGCTGTTCTCTGTAGCCCATAAGTAGCCATTGCTGGTGATGGGCTGTTACCAAAGACATGGACTTTCATTCTGTTTTTTTTTTTTTGTTACATTTGTACCCCGCGCTTTCCCACTCATGGCAGGCTCAATGCGGCTTACATGGGGCAATGGAGGGTTAAGTGACTTGCCCAGAGTCACAAGGAGCTGCCTGTGCCTGAAGTGGGAATCAAACTCAGTTCCTCAGTTCCCCAGGACCAAAGTCCACCACCCTAACCGCTAGGCCACTCCTGCACTCCACAATCTCTTTGTTGGTGTCATTTCCAGAAATAGGAATAGGAAGAAACCAGGGACACAAAGACTGGGATGGATTGAGTTAGATTCCTGAAAAAAAGTAAGACATCATTAGCATATGCTGCCAACTTTATTTGCCTTTTACCAATTTGGATACCTTGAATATTAGGAGATTGGAGTATGGAGGACAAAAGGGGTTCCAAAGTGAGATCAAATAATAGTGGTGAAAGGGGACACACTTGATGGGTATTCCTACTATAAAGAATGTTATTAGGGAGACAATCATTAGCTAAAACTCTAAATACTGAGCACTAATATAATGCTTTAATCTGTGAAATAAAAGAATCACCAAAACCAGATCATTTAAGAACCTGAAGGAGGAATGGCCACTCAACATGGTCAAAAGCTTTTTCTGCATCAAGTACCAATCCCGCAACAGACTCAGTTGATTTTTGTAGTAAGAAAATTCATGCCATTAAAAAATCTTAAATTGTCACCAATATACCTAAGTTTCATAAATCCCACTTGATGAACATGAACCAGAGAATTAAAGACTATAAGCAAGAATTTGGTTAGAATTTATAATCCATATTTAGTAAGGAAATGGGTCTGTAGTTCTGGACCTTATGTGCATCTCTTCCAGGTTTCAGCATAATGAAGATGGTGGCTTCTGAAAACCTATGTTGCTGTTCTGTGTAGTCTTTAATAAATGTAAAATATTTTAACAAATGTGGTGCTAATTGACAACCAAATTTTGTAAAGAACTCACTAGTTAGACCATCGGGACCTGGTGCCTTGTTATTAATCTGACCTGACCTGAACATGTATACCCTGGAGGAAAGGAGGAACAGGGGTGATATGATACAGACGTTCAAATATTTGAAAGGTATTAATCCGCAAACAAATCTTTTCCGGAGATGGGAAGGCGGTAGAACGAGAGGACATGAAATGAGGTTGAAGGGGGGCAGACTCAGGAAAGATGTCAGGAAGTATTTTTTCACAGAGAGGGTGGTGGATGCTTGGAATGCTCTCCCGCGGGAGGTGGTGGAGATGAAAACGGTAATGGAATTCAAACATGCGTGGGATATGCATAAAGGAATCCTGTGCAGAAGGAATGGATCCTCAGAAGCTTAGCCGAAATTGGGTGGTGGAGCAGGTGGGTGAAAGAGGGGTTGGTGGTTGGGCGGCGAGGATAGCGGAGGGCAGACTTATACAGTCTATCCATAGCCGGTGATGGGAGGCAGGACTGGTGGTTGGGAGGCGGAAAGTACTGCTGGGCAGACTTGTACGGTCTGTGCCCTGAATAAGGCAGGTACAAATCAAGGTAAGGTATACACATATGAGTTTGTCTTGTTGGGCAGACTGGATGGACCGTGCAGGTCTTTTTCTGCCGTCATCTACTATGTTACTATGATGTTGAAGGCAAGTTTAACTTACCTTGAAGTTGTTGAGAATGTTGAGAAAGTGAAAGGTGATCTATGTTACCAAGAAAGGGATTCATTTACTGAGCAGTCAAGGTAAGCTTGGATTGAAATAATTTGGAATAGGATTGTTCAAATAGGGATGCCATTTCCTTTGTGTCAGTGACTACTTGATTCATCTCATTATGTAGTGCAGAGATTTGTTCCCTATGTTTGCTACCATGAAAAATATTTAGCTAGTAGACAGCCCATTTTATTAGCACCTGAGTATTGACAGGATGAATGAATGAAAAAATCATTCATAGTGTTAGCTGACAGAATAGTATTATATTCATAATTAAATTTGAGAAACTTATGATAGATTTTATTGTCTGAACTTTGAATATGTTTTTGTAAATCAGATTCTTTTTGAAAATCTTGCCTACATTTCCAGGCCATTATATTAATTATTTCTTTATGAAGAGTGGCTTTATAAGCCTCCAATAAAGTAGTTGGGGTTATACAAGGGGTATTATTTCATTGACAGAAATCAGTATTTAAATTCATAATTTTGTTAACTATGCTTTGATCATCTAGGATAGAATTATTAAATCTCCTTGTGGATTGTCTGTGTTTAGGAGAAGGGAAAGCACTGAGTGATCAAATATTGTTATAGGGTGAACGATAATTTGATTAATGTTTGAAGAAATACAGGATAATATAAGAAAATAATCAATTCTAGTATACGTTTTATGTGGGGAAAGAAAAATATATATATTCTCTAGGATGAGTCAACCATGAATCAACCAAATGATTAGATATCCCACTTGATGCTCTAAAATGGTTAGTTATAGTCATCTAATGGGCAGTCGCAAACTGCTGCAGATATATATTTTTAAAAGTTTATGTTTTGATATTCTATCATAAATTAGAAGCCACCTTCCATCAGAATCTGAGATATGTTTAGAGACATTAACATTGATTGCATTTTTCAATAAGATAGATACTCTTCTCTTTTTATGAATAGCAGAAGAGAAATAATGGTTGGAAAAACCTGAAATGGAAAATTTAAGACAATTATTAGGTAGTAGACGTGTTTCCTGGAAAAAAATAATATCTGGTTGTAGAGATCTAAGATAATGAGATACTTTCCCTCCTCTTAATATGGTGGTTTAAACCATTTAAGTGATAAAGTATGCAAATTAGCCATAGTCAAATATTAAACATATATATATGTGAAATACATACATACTCAATTTTACATGATAATAAAAGAATAAGCAGATACAATATGCATGAGAAAGTACAGAGAACCAACTCCTCAAAAACACCAGTTAAAACAAACCAAAGCAATGTGCAAGGCTCGAACTGGAACAAAACATGAACATCAGTAAGGGTGTACTTGAAATGAGGAAGCGCTATGGTAAATGAGCACCATCTCTTCCGCATTGCATGGGTTACTTCTTTTATATCATCAAAGGTTTAAAGTGAATGTTCCAAAAATGTTGTTAAATAGGCTAATAGATAGTTATGTTACTGTATCTTGAGAGTCAAGAAATGTTTTCAACTCAGAAGGCTCTAAATAAGTGTGCGTGTGATTATTATGTCATGTGCATCTAAGCAGGATAAAGAATGCTAAATTGGGCTCCAATGTCTTTTAAGGGTTGGGCATAGTTGTAAGAATTCTTTTCTGCAGAAAGCAGTGTTTTTTGCAAGCTCTGGAATAATAATTATGTGCCGTCTTTGATATAGTAGATGGAGGACGTTTTTTTGCAGTGTTAGGAAATGTGTAGGCTTGCTGAAATCTTAACAGTTTTGCAACAATTAGCCTCAGGTTTTTCGCTGTCGGGGTAGGCCTCAAGAAAACATGATGAGCCCACTCAAATTCTAAAGGAGCCTTGAGTTTAAGGTCTAAAAGTTTTGATAGTTTCTCTATAAGAAAAGAGATGAAATCTGTAGCCTCAGAGCCTTCCAGCAGACTTAATGTGTATGTTATTACGCCTATTTCAATTTGCGAGGTCCTCAAAATCTTTTTAATTGTAAAATCTTCTGATCATGTTTATAAAGTCTTAGCAATTCAATTGAAATGTCAAGTGTTTGTTGTTCAAGGTTATCTATATGATGTCTAGCATCAGCAAATTGAGAGTTGATAGATTGAAGTTCTGATCAAACTGTTTTTGTCACATCTACTTATTCTATCATGATATTTTTAAAAAGTGCATTTCTTGCCCTAATATTTCAAGCTCTGATTCAGCAGATTTTTGCTACCATTTGTCAGGCATGCTTGGCTCAGGCCTCTTTACATTGGAGGAGATTGCGAAAGATGAATCAGACTTAGAATATTTGGATGTCGCCAACAGAGCTGATTCAATCTAGCTTAGCAAAACTTTGGAGCAATCCAGGAGATGTGGAGAAGTAACAATTATCAGGTAAATTTTAGACTCAGGAGAGGAGCTCTTACTTCATGGTCCTCTCAGTCAGCTCATAACGAGCATGGAACAAAAAGAAAGACGACTCCACACTTAACGCCTGGAAACAACTACAAAGAAAATACAAATACACCATAAGACAAACCAAAAGGTCATATTACAAAACTAAAATTGGACCAGACTACAAGGACATACATAAACTCTTCCAACTCATGAACAAATTACTGGATACCACACCGGTCACCTCTAACAAACACAGACACACCAGCAGCAGAAAATCTTGCGAAATACTTCAATGAGAAAATCGTAAACTACGACTTATGATACCTACCAATACCATTGAGTATGTTAAACTCCTGACTGCCTAGACCCAGATCTGGGTGAATACCCAGCAGACAGAACCCGGACCAACTTCGAGATACTAACAGATGATACCATCTCCCAAATGCTCAAAAGATTTGCCAAATCCCATTGCAAATTAGACATATGTCCTAATAACCTTATAAAATCTGCCCCTCAACAATTTATAGCAGACCTCACGGAACACTTGAATTATATGTTACAAAATGGACTCTTCCCAAAAGAGAAAGGAAACATTCTACTCACCCCCATACCCAAAGACGCAAAGAAAAGCGCTAGCGACCTAACCAACTACCGACCAGTAGTATTTATTCCTCTAACAACCAAACTAATGGAAGGCATGGTGACCAAACAACTCACCGACTATCTAAATAAATTCTCAATACTCCACGACTCCCAATCAGGATTCCGGTCTAACCACAGCATGGAAACAGTACTAGTTACTCTCATGACCAAATTCAAACAAATGATCGCAACTAGCAAAAACATACTACTTTTACAATTTGACATGTCCAGTGCTTTCGATATGGTCGATCATGGAATACTACTGCACATCCTCGAATACTTTGGAATTGGGGGCAACATTCTGAATTGGTTCAAGGGGTTCCTCACCACACGATCATACCAAGTAATATCTAACTCGACCACATCAGCCACATGGATACCTGAATGCAGAGTTCCACAAGGATTCCCCCCTCTCGCCAACTCTATTCAATTTAATGATGACACCATTGGCCAAACTATTATCCAACCACAACCTCAACCCATACATATATGCTGATGACGTAACGATCTATATCCCATTTAAACAAGATTTAAAGGAGATTTCCAACGACATCAACCAAAGTCTCCATATCATGCACTCATGGGCGGACGGATTCCAGCTGAAACTTGATCCAGAAAAAACCCATGCCTTATACTTACCTCACAAACACAACACGAGCAAATTCACCACCATAAACACACCAAACTTATCCCTTCCAACGTCGGACACCCTAAAATCCTTGAGTCACCATCGATTGACATCTAATACTAAAGTAGAGGAGTGTGGTAGCCGTGTTAGTCCACTCTTAAAGGTTATCAATAGAAATCAAACAAAATAAAACATGGAAAAGAAAATAAGATGATACCTTTTTTATGGACATAACTTAATACATTTCTTGATTAGCTTTCTAAGGTTGCCCTTCTTCGTCAGATCGGAAATAAGCAAATGTGCTAGCTGACAGTGTATATAAGTGAAAACATTCAAGCATTACTATGACAGTCTGACAGGGTGGGAGGATGGGGTGGGTAGGAGGTATGCATGGGGACATCAAAGCATATCATTGATATTCTAACAGGATGGGTGTGGATAGGTGAGGGGTGGGGTGATCAACAGAGAAATACAGCTTTATGGTTTATAATGGGCTAGGAACCCCAGATCCTTGTTGTCCTTTCTGTTGGGTGTTAAAATATTCAATCATTCTGACTTCAAAGGTCTTACGTTCTTTGTATGGTTTTAAAGTTACCTTTCAAGATTCTCACTGTGAAGTCACTGGTATAGTGTCCTGGTCCTGTAAAATGCTGACCAACAGGGTGGGAGCCCTACTGGCACCAGTATTGTTCATGTGATGTCTATGTAAATTGAATCTTGTCTTAAGCATCTGGCCTGTTTCTCCAATATAGCATCCTTCATTACATTTTTTACACTGAATGATATATACCACATGGAAGATGAGCAAGTGAAAGATTCCTTTATGTTGAATATCTTTCCTTTGTGGATGACTGTGGGGTCCTGTGAAATATTTTGGCATAGTTTGCAACTAGATAAATTACAGGGAAGTGTGCCCTTCTGTTCCTTTTCAGTCTGTGATGGAAGTTTACTTCTGATTAGCTTCTGATTAGCAGTTTGGGTAGTGCAGATTTAGGTATGTTCGTGCTGATTCGCGAAGGGGTTTTGCACTTTTTTCAGAAGATAAGTCTAGCTGCCCTGTTTTGAGCAGTCTGAAGTTTTCTTTAAGGTTGTTCTTTGCATCCCGCATAAATTCCATTGCAGTAGTCTACATGGCTTAGCACCATTGATTGTATCAGGTTGCAAAATGTTCCCCTCGGGAAGAATAGTTTCACGCGTTTGAGTTTCCACATTGAGTGGAACATTACTCTTTGTTGTGGATGTCACTTGGCTCTCTAGTATTAAGTTGCGGTCCATTATAACGCCGAGGATTTTCAGGCTGTCTGAGATAGGGAGGGTGTAATCTGGGGTGTTGATAATTGTGGGGTTATCCGTGCTGTGTAGGGATGAGAGGATGAGACAATGTGTTTTTTCTTTGTTTAGTTTTAGTTGAAATGCATTTGCCCAAGAGACCATGATGTTCAAGCTGATCTTGATTTTGTTGGTGATTTCTGTCAGTTTAGATTTGTAAGGAATCAATATTGTGACATCGTCTGCATAGATGAAGGGGTTAAGGCTTTGGTTGGATAAGGACTTGGCTAGTGGGGTCATCATTAGGTTGAAGAGGATCAGTGATCCTTGTGGTACTCTGTAGTCTGCTTTCCACGGTGATATGTTTGAGTTTGACTTTACTTGATATGTTCTTGTGGTTAGGAATCCCTTGATCCAGCTAAGTATGTTTCCACCAATCCCGAACTTATCTAGTAATCTTATTAATATATTATGGTTTACCATGTCGAATGCACTAGACATGTCGAATTGGAGGAGGAGGATGTTTTTGCCTATTGCTATTTCCTGTTTGAATTTGGCTAGGAGAGTGAGTAGTACTGTTTCTATGCTGTGGACGGGCCAAAACCTGACTGTGATTCGTGTAATATTGTTTATATAATCTGTTTGGCTACCATGCTTTCCATCAGTTTGACTGACAATGGAATGGATGCTACTGGATGGTAGTTAGTGATTTCATTTGTTTTTTTCTTGGTGTCTTTTGGTGTTGGAGAGAGTATGATATTGCCAAATTCCTTAGGGAAGAGACTTTGTTGAAGCATGTAGTTTAGGTGGGATGTGAGGTCTGCTATGAAGCGGTCAGGGGCGGATTTCAATAGGTAGTTGGGACAAGTATCTAGTTTACAGTGAGTGTTGGAGAACCTGCTGATCGCCTGTGCAACTGCATCAACGGTAAGGAGGGCGAATTTTAACTAGGTTCAGTCAGCCGGGTATTCTCCAGTGGTTGGGTCCAACTCATTAAGGAAGATTTTGATGTCAGTGTTGTCCTGAGGTAGCGTGTTGCGTAGGTTTGCAATTTTTTCATTGAAATACTTAGCAAGTTTGTCTGCAGATGGGATGTCTGTATTCAATGTAGTGACCAAGTTGGTGTCTAGGAGTTTGTTCACGAGTTGGTATAATTTCTTTGTGTCTTTGAAATCTGTCTCTATTTTAGTTTTATAGTATGATCTTTTGGTCTGTCTTATTGTATATTTGTATTTTCTTTGTGATTGTTTCCATGTGTTGAGTGTGTGTTCATCTTTTGTTTTTCTCCATGCTCGTTCGAGTTTCCTGGATTGTGTTTTTAGCTTTTTCAGTTCATCAATGAACCATGGTATTGAGTTATGCTTACGTGAAGTTCTTGTACGTAAGGGTGCTATTTCATCTAGTATGCATTTGCATCTTTTATTCCATTCCATGAGGTAATATATGGAGTTTGTTTGTGCTGTCCATTCATTGGCCTGCTGGACAAAGATGCCATTTGGCACTCTTCCAAAGTATGACAAAGCAGTGCAGAAAATAAAGCACTTGATCACGGGTGTCCCCATCTTGGGGTACTATGATGCCACTCAGCACGTTGTGATACGTGGAAGGGCATTTTTGATATGACGTCTAATCTGAATAGGAAAGGTCGTTTTAAAAAAAAGGGGAAAGGGAAATGGGACTTGATATACCGCCTTTCTGTGGTTTTTGCAACTACATTCAAAGCGGTTTACATAGAGGGGCATAATCGAATGGAAACGCCTATCTCCATGGGCGTTTATCTCCGAGAACGGTCCGTGAAGGGGCGGGCCAAACCGTATTTTCGAAAAAATGGATGTTTTTGAGCTGGGCATTTGTTTTTTTTAGCGATAATGGAAACTAAAAACGCCCAGCTCAAAAACGTCCTAATCCAAGCCATCTGATCGTGGGAGGGGCCAGGATTGGTAGTACACTCGCCCCCCTGATATGCCAGGACACCAACTGGGCACCCTAGGTCAGTGCAGTGGACTTCAGAAAAAGCTCCCACATGCATAGCTCCCTTACCAAGGGTGCTGAACACCCAACCTCCTCCCCCAAAACCCACTACCCACAAATGTACAACACTACCATAGCTCTTAGGGGTGATGGGGGCACCTACATGTGGGTACAGTGGGTTTTGGAGGCCTCCCATTTACCAGCACAAGTGTTACAGGTAGAAGGGGATGGGCCTGGGGCCACCTGGCTGAAGTGCACTGCGGTACCCACTAAAAGTGCTCCAGGGACCTGCATACACACAGGCCTCTAGGACTGGTTGCTGCTATATAACATTGGCACACCAGTTGAAACCTGAAGACTAATCTCTCCGAAAACGTCCTTTATTGGAATAACTGCGTTTACTCACAGTTAACTGCAGATCAGAGGTTGTGCCCCACTGGCAATGAGTCTCCCTGGTACTGAGATGAGCAGTAGGTCAGAGCTGGCAGAATGCTGTACAATGTCTTCTTTCAGCCACATTCAAGGGAAGAACTAAGTTGTCTAACGTGGCTAACACAGGAAAGGGAACTAAAACTGGATTACAGAAATGGCCACTACCGCATGGACTACAACAGGAAACACAACAGGGCACACTCTGACCCAGTAGGCAGGGGGAAAAGCACCATGGGAGAAGAGCCTACCAACTACCAACATCGTGAGACTGTAACACAAGCTAATGAAATCACGGAGCCCAATACCCTACACCCACCATAATGCAATGCTGATGTGACCCTGTACTGCACCCGAGAGCCACATCTGACCCAGGGAAAGACTGTGACAGGATCGAACACATTCTGCTGTCATGGAGGTGGGTACGGCATTTGAGGCTGGCATACAGGCTAGAAAAAAAGTTTTTAAAGTGGGGTTTTTTTGGTGGGAGGGGGTTAGTGACCACTGGGGGAGTCCTGGGAGGTCATCCTCGATTCCCTCCAGTGGTCATCTGGGCAGTTGGAGCACTTTTTTGGGACTTGTTTGTGAAAAAAAAGGGTCCAAAAAAGTGACCCAAAATCGCGGTAAAAACGCCTTTTTTTTCGATTATCAGCTAAAGACGCCCATCTCTCCTTGGCTGATAACCACGCCCCAGTTCCTCCTCCACCACGCCTCCAACACTCCCCCGTCAACTTTATTCGTTTCCGCGACGGAGTGCAGTTGGAAACGCCCAAAATCAGCTTTCGATTATACCGATTTGGGCGCCTTTGTGAGACAAACATCTATCTCCTGATTTAGGTCGCACTATAGGCGTTTTTCTCTTTCGAAAATAAGCTGGATAGTATTTTCAGGTACTTATTTGTACCAGGGGCAATGGAGGGTTAAGTGACTTGCCCAGAGTCACAAGGAGCTGCAGTGGGAATCAAACTCAGTTCCTCAGGATCAAAGTCCACTGCACTAACCACTAGGCCAGTGATGGCGAACCTATGGCACGCGTGCCAGAGAGGGCACGTGGAGCCCTCTCTGTTGGCATGCTCGCCGCCGGTCGCCTCACCTGAAACTTAGCCCTCCCACCCACCCGGCGTCAAGCATTCCTCCCTCCCTCCACCCGGCACCAGCCCGCCCGGCCTCCATCCCTCCCTCCGAACCCGAAGAAATTTAAAAGTCTTCCCTTGTTCGAGTAGGCGGCATCAGCATCAGCAGTAGCAGCAAAAAGTGTGCTGCTGGTTTGTCGCGTCTTCAGCCTTCCGTCTCTCAAGCTCTCTGGTCCCGCCCTAACAGGAAATGAGGGCGGGATCAGAGAGCTTGAGAGACGGAAGGCTGAAGACGCGCCAAACCAGCAGCTCGCTTTTCGCTGCTACTGATGATGCTGACGCTGCCTACTCGAGCAAGGGAAGACTTTTAAATTTCTTGGGGTTCGGAGGAAGGGAGGGATGGCGGGCTGGTGCCGGGTGGGAGGGAGGATGCTTGACACCGGGTGGGTGGGAGGGAGGGAGCGAGGCCTGGTGCTTGGGTGGGAGGGTGGGAGGCCTGCCTGGTGGGTGGGTGGGAGGCCTGCCTGCTTGCTTGCTGCTGCTGCTGCTTGGGTGGGAGGGAGGGCTGGTGCTTGGGTGACCTGGTGCTTGGGTGGGAGTGCTGGGTGAGTGCATGGCCTGGTGCTTGGGTGAGAGGGAGGCAGGCCTGGTGCTGGGTGGGTGGCCTGGTGCTGGGTGGGAGGGAGGGAGGCTTGGGTGGGAGGCCTGGTGCTTGGGTGGGAGTGCTGGGTGGGTGCATGGCCTGGTGCTTGGGTGGGAGGGAGAGAGGCCTGCCTGGTGCTTGGGTGGGTGGGAGAGAGGCCTGCCTGGTGCTTGGGTGGGTGGGAGGCCTGGTGCTTGGGTTGGTGTCCTGGTGCTTGGGTGGGAGTGCTGGGTGGGTGGATGGCCTGGTGCTTGGGTGGGAATGCTGGGTGGGTGGATGGCCTGGTGCTGGGTGGGAGGAAGGGAGGCCTGGGTGCTTGGGTGGAGGCCTGGTGCTTGGGTGGGAGTGCTGGGTGGGTGCATGGCCTGGTGCTGGGTGGGAGGGAGGGAGGCTTGATGCTGGGTGGCCTGGTGCTGGGTGGGAGGGAGGCCTGCCGCTGGGAGGGCAGGGGGGAGAGGAGGGTGGCTGGAGGGGAGGGCAGGGGGAGAGGAGGGTGGCTGGAGGGGAGGGTGGCTGGACATGGGCGGCTGGAGGGGAGAGGAGGGTGGCTGGAGGGGAGGGCAGGGGAGAGAGAGGTGGCTGGAGGGGAGGGTGGCTGGACATGGGCGGCTGGAGGGGAGAGGAGGGTGGCTGGACATTTGTGGCTGGAGGGGAGAGGAGGGTTGCTGGACATGGATGGAGGGCAAGAAATGAAGAAGAAAGGAGGAGAGTAAAGAAATAAATGGAAAGGAAGCCCTGGAAACAGAGTTAAGAGAACAGATAGCAGCAGAATCAGCCAATATGGATAGAAAAACAAAATCACCAGACAACAAAGGTAGAAAAAAATCATTTTATTTTCATTTTAGTGTTTGGAATATATCCAATTTGAGAATTTACATCTGCTGTCTTATTTTGCACTGGGTATACTGGAGCTGTAATAACTTACAGAAATGATTTATAATGAAAGAAAATCATGTTATTTTTTTCTCCTATACTAGTACAATATTTTCAATGATGTTTGTTTATATGCGCCAAGGCTGGTGTAAGGGGGTGTGGCTATCATGGGGTGGAGTCATATGTGGTGACCCCGCCCATAATGAGTACCAGCACTTCGCGATGAGTAATTAGATTTTGGGTTGCTGTTTGGGCACTCGGTCTCTGAAAGATTCGCCATCACTGCACTAGGCTACTCAAAAAGAATCTATCTTTTTTTTTTTTTTTCAAAAGTACTGTTTAGGACAAGGTTTTATGATTTGGACGTTTTGTTTTTTTGTCCATTTTCGGAAAAAAAAAAAAACGTCCAAGTACAAAACACACAAAATCAAGCAATTGGAATGTAGGAGGAGCCAGCATTTTTAGTAGACTGGTCCCCCTAACATCCCAGGACAGCAATAGGGCACCCTAGGGGGCACTGCAGTGGACTTCATAAAATGCTGCCAGGTACACATCTCACCATTGCTCCCTTATCATGACTGCTGAGCCCCCCCAAACTCATCCATAACCCACTACCCCCATCTGTACACCACTACCATAGCCCTTACAGGTGAAGGGGGCACCTATATGTGGGTACAGTGGGTTTCTGGTGAGTTTTGGAGGGCTCACAATTTCCTCCACAAATAAAACAGGTAACGGGAGGTATGGGGCTGGGTCTACCTGTCTGCAGTGCACTGCACTGACCACTACACTACTCCAGGGACCTGCATGCCGCTCTAATGGACCTGAGTATTACATCTGAGGCTGGCAAGTAATGTTTTAAATCACATCTTTGGGGGGTGAGAGGGGGGTTGTGACCAATGGGGGAGTAAGGAGAGGACATCCCTGATTCCCTCCAGTGGTCACCTGCTCATTCAGGGCACCCTTTTGTGCCTTACTCGTTATAAAAACAGGTCTAGCTCAAAACTTCTTAGTTTTAGTCCTAGACAGTTTTGTTTTTTTCTATTATGGCTGAAAAACGTCCATGTCTTAGGAACGCCCAGATACCGCCCTTAACATGCCCCTGACATGCCCCCTTGTGATTTGAACGCACTTCTGACGGACTTCATAGAAGAAGTCTCAAAATTGGTTTTGAAAATACCAATTTGAACGTTTTTGTGAGAAAAATGTCCAAATGCAGATTTATGCCACTTTTTGGACGTTTTTCTCTTTTGAAAATGAGCTCCAGAGTGACTGTAGCAAAAATGGGTATGCTTAATACAAGAGGGTCAGCCAGTGCAATTTGCATCCACGGTGTTTACCCCAGCTGAGCAAAATTATGCACATTTAAAAATGAATGTCTCAGCACTGTGTTTGTCTGCCAGTACTTTCTTTATTATCTTTTTGACCAAGAAAATAATTACAGCAGAAACTGACCACAAGCCTCTGACAGCAGTTTTCAATTGCAGAGTATGTTGTTGATGTTGCAACACTACAATCTGAATGTTGTTTATAAGTTGGGCCCTGAGATGTTTATTAATGATACACTCAGCAGAGCGCCTTCAGACAACCATCAGCAGTCCAGTCCTGGTACTGAATACCTCAGAGTCTGCTGAGTGTGACAAGAACAAACTGACTATGCTCAAATCAAGCAGGCATATCAGGTCATACAGCATACCGCCAAAAGGTGAGACCTTGCAAGTGCTAGAGACTGGTTTGAGGGCTCAACTCAAAGGAGGAAACACTAGCAGCTTAAATTAAGAAATACTGCACATTCAAATATGAAATCAGCATACAAAATGGCCTTTTGCACAAAAGGGTCCAGGGTTATTATCCTGAAATCACTACTGAGATGCTAGCACTAGAGAATGATACTGTTACCATCAGGGCTGGCGTTAGGTGTTGGCAAACAGGGCAATGCCCTGGGCCCCCATATCACTGTGGGCACCAAACCTGCCTAAACTTGAAAGAAGGACAATCTGCAAGCAAGCTTTGGGGCCCCCTCCCTAGTGTCTAACCTGGACCCCATCATATCTTGCACCGGCCCTGGTTACCGTTACCATGGTAAAACCACAGTAGCGGTAACACACTGCTAGAAAAATTACTGCGGATGTGGAAACAAAACGTTTTACTGCCCTGCGGTTAAAAAAAGAAAAGAAACAATTTGCCCACTTTCACCCAGCCACGTACAATTCAGCGTCCTTTGCTCCCTTCCCGTTCTCCTCACCATGGGTCTAACCCGCTGCTTGTAGCATGCTAAAGAGAAAGTTGCTTTACAGAGGGTGGGATGTGGCAGAAGGAAGGCCCTGGAGCCGGCCTGTGTGAATTGCTGCTGGGAAGCAGGAAAACATTAAGCTAAGAGCAGCAGGGTAGAAGGAAATGCCAGATCTGGGGTGGGGGGGGGGGGGGGGGAGAAGGATGGGAAGGGAGACAAGTGCTAGATCATGGGAGGAAAAAGGACTGGAGGGAAGGAAGAAAGGTGCTGGACTCATGGGAGGATGGGGGAGAGGTGCTGGACCTGTGGGAGGGAGGAGGGAAATAGATGCTGGACTAAGGGGATGAAGGAAAAAAGGAAAAGGAAGTCAAATACTGAACCCACAGTGGGAAGGAGGAAGGGAAGGAGGACAGGCAGGTAAGCCAGATGCTGGAAGGGGAGGGGGAAGAGAGGGAAAGAAGCTGGGTGGGGTTGGAGAGAAGTGAGACATATTGGTGTGGAGGAGGAAGAGAGGGGAGAAGCTGGACTGTGGATAAGGAAGCCCTCACAGTTAAGCTGTGAGGGTGTTAACATTGGCTGAAGCCAGGCAGCCAGAAGAAGAAAGGAAAGGGGGGGGGGGGGGGGGAGTTGCAGGAGGGAGTTAGTTTGGAAGTAGTTAGTGTTTAGGTTAGCAACAGGAAAGGGAGAAAGGGGATTGGGTAGGAATTAAGGGATAGGATTGGCTGGAATGGAAGTGCTAGGATAGGGAAGATTTGGGCGCTCAGAATTAGTTTTTAGTTAGGTAGGAGAGGGTTAGGGTGAATAGGAGGGAGTGAAAGAGAAGTTGGGGGGGGGGGGGTTTAAAAGTGAAAAAACGAAAAGAATTCTTATGTCTAATCAGTGGAGCACTGGCTAGAGCACTGAGCTTGTAAGGGAGTAGCCCCGGTAATGCTTGTTTCCAATTTAATGCGGGACGATGTAATAGGCCTGCCGGCAGATTCAGACACTGTTGCAGTGTCTGTCAGGGATTCCACCCTGTGTTTAAATGTCCAAGAGGGGGATTGGGAGGTCGGGGAAGGTCGGGGAGGAGAGGAGCTATGGGCGGCCCAGGTGTGGGCTGGCAAGGCCCCTTCTCCTATTAATGTAGCGGCGTTACAAAATTGGTTGGGTCTGTATCCGTGTGGTGGTGATGCATATTTGCTGTGGGTAGGTTTTTCAGAAGGTTTCCCGATCCCGTTTGAGGGACCGGTGTTGGATCATAAGTGCAAGAATTCAGTATCTGTGATTCAGCATGCGGAGGTGGTTCGGAAAAAGTTGATGAAGGAGTTGAGTCTTGGGCGGATAGCAGGACCGTTTGCTGACCCGCCGCTTAAAAATTTGGTAGTGTCTCCATTGGGTGTGATACCGAAAAAAGAGCCGGGTACATACAGGTTGATTCATAATTTGTCCTATCCTGAAGGTTCTGGTGTAAATAGTTTTATTGATCCGGATTTGTGTACAGTGCAATATGCTAGTTTTGAACAAGCGGTGGATTTGTTGAGGAATTTGGGAAAAGGTGCATTGATGGGAAAAGCGGACATTGAAGCAGCTTTCCGTTTATTGCCAGTGCACCCTACAGCTTTTAGGTTGCTTGGATTTAAGTTTGAAGGTAAATTTTATTTTGATAAATGTATGCCTATGGGTTGTTCTATTTCTTGTAATTATTTTGAAGCATTTGCTACATTTTTACATTGGGTAGTGGAACAGGTTAGTGGTTGGGATTCTATTGTTCATTATTTGGATGATTTTTTGTTTGGGGGTCCAGAAAATTCATTGCAGTGTGCTTCCTTGATGTCAGCATTTAGAACGGTGGCAAAGGAGTTGGGTGTGCCTTTGGCTAAAGAAAAAAGTGAGGGCCCAGTTACCAAATTGGTGTTTTTGGGGATAGAGTTGGATTCAGTGAGAATGGAGTCTCGTCTGCCTAAAGAAAAGATTGTGGTTTTGCGTCAGGAGATTGATAGGGTATGCATCAAGAAAAAGGTGACGTTGAAGGAGATTCAGTCGATGTTGGGGCATTTTAATTTTGCAACGAGAGTGATTCCTATGGGACGAGTTTTTTCGAGACGTTTAGCATTGTTAACAGTTGGTTTGCGGAAGGCGCATTTTAGAGTGCGTGTGACACAGGCAGTGCGAGCGGATTTGCAAATCTGGAGAGAATTTTTGTCGGTGTTTAATGGAACTTGTGTTTGGCAAGATGTATTGGTTTCAAGTGTGGATTTACAATTATTCACGGATGCGTCGGGAGAAATTGGATTTGGGATTTATTTTGGAGGGGCATGGTGTGCGGAAGAGTGGCCTCAATGGTGGAGAGAGATGGGTTTGTGCAAGAATATAGCTTTGTTGGAATTATTTCCAATTTGGGTGGCTTTGTGGCTATGGGAACGGAGGTTGTGTAACAGGAGGATTGCCTTGTATTCTGATAACATGTCAGTAGTATGGTCAATCAATAAGCAGTATTCGCGTTGTCCGCTGTTAGTGGAGCTGTTGAGATTGATTGTGTTAAAATGTTTGCAATTAAATTTATGGCTAACAGCGAGACATGTGCCTGGTGTTTGTAATGAGATTGCTGATGCGTTATCTCGTTTACAGTTACATCGTTTCAGAGCTTTGGCTCCGTCAGCAGATTGGGAGCCTACACGGATGTCCGAAGATTTGTGGCACAATTTTCAGGAGGTTGCGAGGCGCTGTTGATGAGAGCATTAGCTCCTAATACTTGGAAGGCTTATGGAGTTGGATGGAGGCGATTCCTATCATTTCTGGCTGACAGAGGTTGGGATTTGGTCTTCCCAATTTGTGAAGAGAGAGTGGTCCGACTTATTGCTTTTGCAGTGGATAATAAATGGTCGTTTGGGATGGTATCTCAGACGATGGCTGCAATAGCATTTGTGTCTAAATTGCTGGGTTGGGGAGATCCAGCGGGGAAATATTTGATTCGTAAATTATTGTGTGGTTTTTCCAGAGAACATGGGAAATCACGAATGGAGAGGGTGAGGAGGCCGCTATTTTATGCACAGGTAGTGCAATTGTGCAAGGTATTAACCAATATTGTTTTTCAAAATATGAAATATTGTTATTTCAGGTGGCTTTTGTGGTAGCCTTCTTTTCAGCTTGCAGGGTTGGGGAGTTGGTAGCTTCATCAACGCGAGCTATGGATGATGAAGGTTTGAGAAGAAGGGATGTGGTGGTGGAAAAGGGGGTGTTGCGTATATATTTAAGGAAGTCTAAAACGGACCAAGATGGAAAAGGCATTTGGATTAGTCTGCGAGCGGCTAAGACTTTGGAATTTTGTCCAGTGCAATGTGCAGTGGAGTTCAATGGTGTAAGACCGGTGGGGGGTGAGGTTTGGTTGGTGCATAGCAATGGTATGCCGTTAACGAGGTATCAATTTGCAGCAGTGCTTAAGAAAGGTTTGAGATATATGGGTTTGGAGCCAAAGGAGTATGGGACACATTCCTTTCTAATTGGTGCTGCTTCCAATGTAGCCCAAGAAGGGGGTTCAGTGGCTTTAATTCAGCGGGTGGGAAGATGGAGGTCTAATAGATATAAAGGGTATGTTCGGGATGAGAAGTGATTAGGTTTATGCTAATTGTTCTAGTTTCTTTTACAGATGTATTGCCTCTGGACATATGTGTATGGATCTGCGGACATTCATATGTCTTTTGGGCACACAAGCATGCTCTGGAATCAAAGTGGGGATCCAACCTGGGATTGGTGGAATTTGGTATTCGAATCCGCTGGTTGGCCATACGAGGAATGACTTGGAAGCAGTTGTTGCCAGCATTACTGCAAGCTCGGCGATTTTCTTCTCCAGTTCTAATTTGTATTCATTTGGGGGGAAATGATTTATGTGCTGTAAAAGGAGTTCAGTTAATTCGTTTAATGAAAGCAGAATTATTGGAGGTGATGAGTTATTTTCCAGGAGCAGTGATTATATGGTCACAGATTATTCCCAGAAGGGTGTGGAGGGGGGCAGTTAATCCAAAAGGTATTGAGCGGTTGAGGCGCAGGGTGAATTGGGAAGTGTCAAAATTTATGGGGAGAATGGGGGGTTTGGTGTTAGCACATGATTTGATCTCGTCAGATTGTGCAGGTTTGTATAGGCAGGATGGAGTTCATCTGTCCGATATTGGAACTGATATCTTTTGAGTGCACTCCAAGATTTGTTGGAGGATTGCTTAAAGAAGGATTTGGCGGCAGCCTTGGTTATGGGGGAGCGGTGACAAGATGGAGTCTGTCACCGCTTGTGGCCTGGATGAGGGGTTTAAGAGGCACCAGAAGCGGTTAAAGGAATTGTATGAAATATATGAAATGGAAATGAACTCGTGGGCGGAACCGCCATGAGTAAGAGGTGGCTTGACGGTACCGTAAGTCACCTGGGGGGAGGGGGGTAAGGGGGGAAGAAAGTGAGCCAGTTCGTTACCGAATGGCTTAACATTATTAATCACACTGTGAAGTGGGGAGAAAGTGAGCCAGTTCGTTACCGAAGGGCTTAACATTATTAACCGCATTCTGAAGTTAACCTGGTGGAAAATTATGTTACTAAGTTGATGTTAAGTAAATGAATTAATATTTGAAAATAAAGCTGCAGCCAAATTTTATTCCAAAAAAGAAATTGTTGTTTGAATTATTTAAAAATTTTAAGTATGTGTTAAGGGCTGCCTGAAGTGTGAATGTCAATGTTAAGGGAAGTAACAAATGGGAGATGATGTGCATAGGGGAGCATAAGGATAGGGGCACAAAGACTCACCTCTTCCGGAAAGCCTACCCAGCAGACCCGAACTAATTCATCAACAATGCATCACATCTATCGAACTAAGAAATGAACAATACCCCTGCCACATAATCCTATTACTTCAAACTGTACAAATTTTACCACTCCAGTTATATTTAAGTGTACTTCTACCTTTATCCTACTCTGTATTACTCACTAGAAGCTGTAGTCCCATCACCAGAGACTTATCAGCCTCATTGGGATTACATCTCTCTATATGCTACTATATATTTGTCCCAGAGTTGTATTCTCTTTTCCGGAACCTTATCAGCTTCTTTGCACCTACTGTTACTCTATTTTCCATTCTGTATATATTCCCGGAGTTGGTACTTTCCTCTCCAGAACCTGTAAGCCACATTGAGCCTACTGCTGTGCGGGAAAATGTGGGATACAAATGTAAAAAATAAAATAAATAAATAAAGTATAGATGCTGCATGGGGATGGTATATGGACACGGGGGGGGGGGGGGGTTATATGGTCACAGAGGGGATGTTAGATATGGGGGAGAATAGGAACACAGAAGGGAGTTGATGGACATGGGGGGCATAGAGTCATAGAGGAGTGATGTACTACATGGGATACAGAGATGATGATGGATGTGGGGTTATGAACACAAGGGAGATACTAGTCAGGAAATCTCTGAAGACACATCTCTTCAACAAGACCTACAAACTACCCCACGAATCCATCCAGCCATGATAGTCCACCTTCTATACTATCCTCCCTAAAACCTTCCTCTTCTCTTCCCTTACTTAACCTTTGCTTACTACCAATTGTATCTGATATCCTATAATGACTATGCCAGAACAAAACTCTGTACACTTCCAATTGTATCTGAAATCCTGTAATGATTATGTCATAACAAAACTCTGTAAGCCACATTGAGCCTGAAAATAGGTGGGAAAATGTGGGATACAAATGCAATAAATAAATAAATAGGGACACAGAGAATGGAGATCTGAACATGGGGAAAGATAGGTACACAGAGATGGAAGATGGGTGGTGGACATGGAGAGAGAGAAGAGATGTCAAATAGATAGGAGACCCTGGTGAGTGAGTTAAGAGAAGACAGAGGGAAGCAGAAATCAGAGCCTGAGACCAACATGATTTGATATTCATACAGTATTTAACTGGCCAAGAATGGCTCCTGGCCAGTTAAATAGCACTTAACCGGCTATCTGCAAAACTTCAGTGGGAGGGAGCCAGTTATCTCCCACTGAATATTTCCAGTCAGTGGCTGTTCATGAGATATAACTGGCTATTCACTAATATTCAGCTCACTGCCAGCTGACATAGCAGGCCTATCTTTGGCCAGTTTAAACAATCGGCCAGCGCTAAATATTGTTTGAGGTTTGTGCAGATGGGGGTCAGAGCTTGCAGGGATGGGGTGAGGATGGGGACAGGGTAAAACTTTGTCCCTGTGCCATTCTCTAGCTAGCACATATACATTGAAGCTTGTGATACCCTTTACTAGCCTAACATTGAAGGTGACATCAAAGACTTTGAGATCACATGTTCCACCTGCAATGAATATGCAAATAAGCAGCAGAAGGTAACAATGAAGTCACATGACATTCCAGTGCAGCCTGGGCAGATTTCCCCAGCAAAATGATATAAGTCTGTATTGACAGAATTCTGGGAAATTGAACTTGTCCAAAGCAAGTCTGCTAAAGCCACAATCAAGGATTACAAGGTACAGTTTGCACACTATGGCCAACCTGATTGATTAATCTCAGATAATGGTCCTCAATTTACTTGCATGCAATTTAAACAGTTTTCTACTGAACTTATTTGCTATGTCACCAACAGGCTTATTTTCAAAAGAGAAGGGCGCCCATCTTTCGACACAAATCGGGAGATGGGCGTCCTTCTCCCAGGGTCGTCCAAATCGGCATAATCGAAAACTAATTTTGGGCGTCCCCAACTGCTTTCCGTCGCGGGGACAACCAAAGTTCTTGGGGGCGAAGGTGGGGCTGGGGCGTGCTTAACATATGGGCGTCCTCGGCCGATAATGGAAAAAAGAAGGGCGTCCCTGACAAGCACTAAGCCGACTTTACTTGGTCCATTTTTTCTTGCGACCAAGCCCCAAAAAGGTGCCCGAACTGACCAGATGACCACTGAAGGGAATCGGGGATGACCTCCCCTTACTCCGCCAGTGTTCACTAACCCCCTCCCACCCTAAAAAAAACTTTTAAAATATTTTTTGCCAGCCTCAAATGTCATACCCAGCTCCCTGACAGCAGTATGCAGGTCGTTGGAACAGTTTTACTGGGTGCAGTGCACTCCACGCAGGCGGACCCAGGCCCATCCCCCTTCCTGTTACACTTGTTGTAAATGTGAGCCCTTCAAAACCCACCAGAAATCCACTGTACCCACATGTAGGTGCCCCCTTCACCACTTAGGGCTATGGTAGTGATGTACAGTTGTGGGGAGTGGATTTTGAGGGGGGCTCAGCACCCAAGGTAAGGGAGCTATGCACCTGGGAGCAATTTCTGAAGTCCACTGCAATGCCCCCTGGGGTGCCCAGTT